>NC_056742.1:406064203-406349479 GCF_019279795.1 Protopterus annectens | reverse complement strand
AATCAGAGAGCTCCTCTATGTCTCTTCTCATGTAGTCCAGTGAGGTACGTCTCAGGTCGTTCACACCAGAGTGGACAATGACTGAGTCGTACTTGTACCTGCTGTTGAGAGACCTGAGTGCTTGCGTTATGTGGCGGAGTCTAGCACCCGACAGGCAGCTTACTGTGATCTTCTCCTTACTCAATCTGGTGAGCGGGACGTCTGTGTGTCTGACTATAGAGTCACCGATGACGAGTGTGTCTGGCATTGTGTTTGGCCTTAAGGGCTGTGACTGTTTGGCACACTGACTATGTGGTCTATGTGTTGCATGTGTTGTGTCCTGAGGTGGCAGTTGTTTGGGTGTCTGCTTTGGTGGCCTCTGCTGTTTTGGTAGATTTTTGATCACAGCCTCCGAGTATGTCTTTGTGTGTTTATGTGTATGATTTGAAGTTGTGATAGTACTATGTGAGACTGGGTTTGTGGTGTGTGTGGTTACCTTCTCCTCCTGTCTGGTCTTGCCAGTCCCATGTTGAGAGAGCTCAGCCTCCAGTTTGGCTGTATAGTTGCATCTTCAATGCTAAAGCGTGCTTTATAGCAGGGGGCTGGAAAAGGCAGGAAATTACCCAAAATGGCCAATGAATTACCAGTTACTGTCTTTAACCACTCCTCTGAGGACAAACAGGCAGCTTAGTACTCCCCACTCTCACTGGTGAGTAAAGAAACTTCCCTCTGGCCACACAAGAAAATGGAGGAACACAGGAACCAAATACAAAGCCCAGGGATCAGCAAAATCTGATCACTGGAACAACTAGCTAGGAAAGTTAGGAAAGCAGAAGTATTTTTTATATATATATATAATACATACGTAGTCATTGTGTGCATTTATTTAAATTAGACTGATTTATTTCTGTTTCTAGGTATAATGCTGTAACCTATTTTTTTACTATTACTACTACTTGGTCTTATGATATATTCGATAACATTAAATGGAAGAACATAGTTTTATTATTTGTTATACTATGCAACCCGGCTTGTAAGAAGTGTAGATTCTGCTTTCTGTCATTGAGTTAGCACTAGACTTATGAAATGTACTATAGTAGTAGAAGGGAAAGAATAACTCGGTAGAAGGTGAAGGTGTTTTGTTGTTCTCTGTTGCTGGCATTGAAGGTGCTGCTGTTTTTGTTCCCTGTTACTGGAATTGTGAAGAAGAATTGCTTTGCTTTTGAGACATTTCTGTAAGTACTACTTGCTGTCAGGAAGTATGATTACATTGGTGAAATCATACTAAATTTGCAAACCTAAAACAACTAATAAGCAGAAAATTAAAGTGATGTATGTACCTAAGGGCAGGAGGGAATAGCACGTAACACAAATAGAAACAGAGACATTCTTTGGTAAAGTTTTATACCCTATAGTACTTCTTCCTAATTTGCTTCATTATGTAGTCAATGACAAAGAATATCTTAAGTTTAAAGAACTATGGAGGGAAAGTTTCAGAGAGATGTACTGTCAGAACTGCATAACCCCAGCAAAGAGAAAAATGTTAGGTCTGAAAGACCCCAGTGGAGCCAGGGAGAAGAGTTAGACAAATGCAGTAATGAATCTTGCCTTAAGACTCCTGTTAAAATACCGAAGGATATAACGAACAGGGAGCAGGATCTTTACAAAAATACTCCAGAAGTTAGTTATAAAAGATGTCAGTACAGAGACTGACAGAGAATACAGTAAAGTAGAAACAGAAACTGAGTGGTGAACAGATAGAATTCATACTGAACAAAAATAAAAAGGCAAACTAAAACAGTGTCTTAAGCTTCTCTCGTGTATATTAAAGCAAAGAGCTGGCCAGAAAAAGAAGCTAGACTCTAAGCAGGTAAAAACACTCCTGAGAAAGAGATAGCAGACAGTACTCCTGGTGGAAGACAAATACTTGCATGAGTTACCCTTTACAGAGATTGACCAAGCTGAAGGAAAAAATCCTAT
Source organism: Protopterus annectens (assembly GCF_019279795.1). Taxonomy (NCBI): domain Eukaryota; kingdom Metazoa; phylum Chordata; order Ceratodontiformes; family Protopteridae; genus Protopterus; species Protopterus annectens. Next base: position 406,347,520 of record NC_056742.1, on the reverse strand, counting down.
ACCTTTATTTGTTGAAGAGACTACTGCCCTCCACTTAGTGTCAGAGTACTGAGCAAAGAACATAATTAATCTCCAGATAAAAAATGTTAATTTCAAGAATGCTCTGTGGGAAGATGAAATCCTAAGTAGAGCTAGAGAGAGTATAAAGAATAGGTGAGGGGACCAAAAGAACAGGACAGGCCCACTACATACCCTTACTTTGAGATAAGAAATGATGCTATAGAGCAGCAACAAAGGGAGAACAGAAATTAAGCCAGTTATTAGACCCAAAATACTTTAGAACACTTAAAATGGAGTAAGCACACAAACATATTTTGGGAGGTCATTTAGAAATGGACAGAATAAAACAAAGGCTATTGTTTTGACTCAGTTATGTTGCCCTGATATTCTGAAGGACATAGAAATGTTTTGTGCAGCCTGCCCTGAGTGTGAAAAAAAAAAACTGATCCACTTTTTGTAGAGGTCCGCTTTGAATACATAACAATGGGCATTTTGTGACCATTTGTGAAATCAAATAATAGCCTTCTGTGTCCTTACAATTAAGAATTATGCAACAAAATTTCTTGAGACAGTACGTCTGCAAAGAGTCAGTGTGAAGTCTATAGCAAAATAACTTGCCAGTGCCTTAAAGTGAGATAGCTAAGGACATATGTATAGCACCCGCAAACAGATGGGCTAGTTGAATGGTTTAACAAACCTTTGAAGTTTATATTGTGAAAGGCTGTAGAGACAGATGGGAAAACCATGGACCAGTTACTGCCATATATTATCTTTGCTACAAGAGAGGTACTCCAAGCTTCATCTGGGTTCACACTATTTGATTTGTTAAATGGCAGGTATCCCCAAAGCTTGCTAGATATAGCAAGAGAAGCACGGAAGAAAGAAAACACACCCTTTAAATGTGTAATATGGCACTTAGACCTGCAGGGCAGATTAAGGACTGACTCGACAGAGGCACAGGGAGCTAAGATCAGGTGGCACGATGCCAGGGTAATCCTATGGGCTAGGCTTGTAAAGGCTATTAGCCTAGTACACACCTATGAACCTATAGAATATGGAAAGGGCAGAGCAGAGAAAGTAGAAGAACTGTGACAGATATGCACATTTGAAAGAGTTCAAGGCAGGAAATGAGCTACACACTGCAGAAAACAAGCTCCTAGTCAAAGTAGTTTTAAAGTAATAGAGAAGGTCAGTGAAATGAATTATACGGTGAGACTGGGATGAAGGAAGACAGAACAGTTATATCAAGTGTGTTCTGAAACAATAGATATAAATGTATACTGAAGCTTTTGTAGTAAGTATATTTGCAGGGGAAGTTACGGTTTCTGCAGCATGTCCTGAAGTCAAAACAAAGTCAAAACAAAGGAGACACTGTCAGTGCCTCTGAAAGAGGAAGTAAAACAATTTGTACTAGAAATTAGTACATATTGTCAGAGTTGCTTGGTAAAACCAGGTTAATCATCTCCCCATATCTCACTCCCCCAGATTCAGCAAGCCCTGCGTGGTGTGCAGGACTAGTGCAGGAGCTCCAGCAGGCTGCCGTGCGATCCAGGAATAAGCTGTAGTGACGTGCACGAGCGCTGCTGCACTAGTCCTGCACGGACTCAGCCCCTGTATGCAAATTACACCATTTGTAGGTGAAATCCATGCAAATGAGGTGAATTTGCGATCCAAGAAACTGGAAGTTGGCCATGCAGGACTAGTTTTACCTGCAGGAATGTACTCTGCCAGTAACTGAGTACATTTCTGCAAACTACAAAACGGAGCCATGGCAGCTCCAGATAAAGGGTGGATATTATGTAGAAAGCATAAGGCCATTAGCATGGAAAACAGTTGCAAAAATAAAAAAATCAACTTTTTATTTATTTTTTTAGCTGATCTCGGCTGTTTAAGCGTAGGGCAGCGGCACGCAAACAGGATCAGGTGAAAAATAAAAAAAAGAAACCAGAAATAGTTCTAGCTTAGTTTTGTTTCTTATAACTAGCCAGTTTTCTAGTTTCAGCACTCAAATCTGTTTCTTTAAACTCAGAACTTGTTCAGAACTCATTGTAAGCACTACATAAGCTGCAAATTACTACAGTACTCAACTTTCCTCACTTGTCTAGAGGAAAGCAGTTTTTAGTACTTAATAAATAAGCACTTATCCGGGCATGTCTAAGGGTTAGTTTCCAGTGATTTCTCCTGTCTACCTGATGAATATGGGCATCTTGGGGCAATGCAGCAATTGCCTCATGTACACAGACAACCTTCTCCTCCTACCACCCAACACTACAACCTGTGAGAGATGCACTTATATAGCCAAACTGGAAGCAAAGCTCTCTTCACCCAAGACTGGACTGGACAGTCAAGAGGAGAAGGAAACACTTGCACCACACCACACTCATCACATAGTCCCTCAAAACCTACACCACCAAAACACACACATAGAATCACAAAACACGCACATACATTCGCGGAGGCTCTCAATAAAAACCTGCCCAAGCATCAGGGACATCCAAAGCATAAACGTAAGCAAACTCCACCACCCAACACAACCCAAATGACATACAGCCCAAAAACTCAGTGTGCCACTCAACCACAGCCCATAAGGCATAAAAACGGACCCAACACTCTAGTCATAGGTGACTCTATAGTCAGGCACACTGATGTTCCACTCACTAGACTAAGCAAGGAGAAAGTTACTGTCAGCTGCCTGTCAGGTGCCAGGATCCGCTACATAATGCATGCACTCAGGTCACTCCACAATAAGTACAAATATGACACTGTCATTGTCCATGTTGGTGTTAATGACCTGAGACGTACCTCCCTGGACTACATGACATAAGAGACATGGAGGAGCTCTCCGATCTTGTATCCCAGGCAGGTATGACCCTAACCCTGAGTAGCATCCTGCCATCACCCAGAATGATACCACAGTACAAGGACAAAATGATAGACTTCAACAATTGGCTAAGCTTCTGGTGTCATTCTAAGGGGATCCAATATTTGTCTGCCTGGGACAACATGATCGACAGACCACGATGCTTTACCAAAGATGGCCTGCACCTGTCGCCCTTAGGATTCCGGATACTGGCTAAGGCTCTTGCCACCCCTATAGTGCCTTTTTTAGGCAAGGTTCAAATGACAAATTCACCACCGTAACAGGTACAAGCAAGCAAAATCTGAGGGTAATGCTACTCAATGCTAGAAGTCTAAACCTCAAAATGCACTCACTCGAGGCACTCCTTAAAATGGAGAACATTGACATCTGTGCAGTGACAGAGACCTGGTTCAAAGCTCCAGAGAGCACCCCTGCATTACCAGGCTACAATTCATACCACACCTTTCGGCCACCTAACCCAGAACGAAGCACTAAAGGCGGAGGCGTGTCCATATTCATTAAGGATATCCACACATCCAGGCTAGTTGCACAGCATAATGCATCCGAGATTATCCAAGTGCAACTAACTCTGGGCAAGACCGCAATCCAAATTGTAGCCTGCTACAGACCCCCCACCATGCCCCAGGATTCCCACTCCTCATTTCTTGATGCACTGGAAAGTATTAGGGTACAACCCAACACCCTAATAATGGGCGATTTCAACTACCCCACCATTAACTGGGAAAACTACTCCTGTACCAACTCTTTTGCTCAACGTTTTCTAGAATTCTCCAACGCCTTGGATCAACTTATTCACACCCCCACCAGGGGCAGCAATATCCTAGACCTGGTCATTACCAACATGGGAAACCGGTGTTCCACACCAGAGGTAAATTCCTCGTTGGTCAGATCCGACCACAAGCTAATCAGCCTAGACATGCACATCCCACCCCCACCCCCAATTAGGGAAACCATCGTAAAAAACTTCTCCAAAGCCAACTTCACACTTCTTAAGACAGAAGTGGCAAACTTCACGACACCCATGCAGACTGACAATAGAGGTATGACTGCCGAATCCTACACAAATGCACTTTATAAGCACTTACACAAGTGCATGGATCATGCTTTCCCTAATAGAACCAAGATGTTATCCTCCAAAAAAGGAAGCCAATCTGGTGGTCCTCTGCCATAAACAAGCTCTACAACAGAAGAAAGAAACTGTTGCAAAAAAGAGTAAAATCCCATGACTGGAGGAACTCCCTGGTCAACCTCAGTAAGAAGCTGAGATCTCTCATAAAATCCTCTAAAGCTAGTTACGAAAACAAAATTGCCACTGACTCTAAAGATAACCACAAAGCATTCTATAGCTATGTCAAGAATCTAAATGGGAACACTCATATCTGCTCTGAGTTACAGCACAATGGCACTAAATATACAGAACCAACTGATATTGCCAACATCCTAGCAGATAGGTTCAGTGCTAACTTTACTCCCCTCTCACCCCCTAGAGGGCCAATCCCTATACTGGAAGAATGCAGAGTTCCTATAATCACAGCTGCACAGGTAAAAACCACACTCTCCACAGCCAAGAACACAACATCCATGGGACCTGACAATATCCCAGGCTGCGTTTACATGAACTACAGAATGAACTGGCACCCTACCTAAGTACTATGTTCAGTCATAGCCTCACCTCAGGCTTTGTACCCACTGAATGGCGCACCGCGACGGTTATCCCACTCCACAAAGGGGGATCCACGACGGACCCTGGGAACTACCGCCCCATTAGCCTGACGAGCCTGGTCTGCAAGGCCATGGAACGTATCATTGTGGAACTCATAAACAAAGACATTGGTAATCTCCAAACTCTGGACCCTACCCAGTTTGGATTTATTAAAGGCAGATCATGTCTCCTAAACCTGATTGACTTCTTTGAAGCAGTCACCAAAGCCATAGATGAGGGTAAAATGGTTCACACAGCTTATCTAGATCTCGCCAAGGCTTTCAACACCATTCCCCACTCTGGAATTATAGATAAGCTCACTAAACTAGGTATAAATCCCTAAGTCACAAGATGGGTTGCCAACTGGCTCACGGACAGAACCCACACTGTGAAAGTAGCAGATTCCAAATCCGACATCAGACCAGTGACAAGTGGAGTACCACAGGGTTCAGTCCTGGGTCCTCTCCTGTTTGGTATCTACTTCTCTGAAGTGCAGGCTAACACATAAGGTCTTTGGCTAACAAAGTTTGCAGATGACTGCAAACTAGGAGCCATAATCGAAACTCCTAATGATGTGGACAAACTACAAAAGGGCCTCACTGATACAGATACCTGGTGTCAAATCCATGGCCTGAAGCTCAATGCCAAAAAGTGTATTGTCATCCCCTTTGGTAAAAACTCTGTACCCATGAACTACCACATAGCTGGTAGTCTACTTAATGCCGAAAATGTGATGAGACCTTGGGACACAGGTGGACAGTAGTCTCTCCTTTGATAATCACATTGCCACAGTGGTCAGGAAATCCTTCTACATGGCTCATCTCATCACAAAAGGATTCTCATCCAGAAAAAAAGAGGTCATTGTTCCCCTCTACTCATCACCCATTAGACCCATTATAGAGTACAATTTGGTATGTACCTCACAAGACATCTACAACAACTGGAAAGACCACAGAAATACCTCACAAAGAGGATTACTGGCCTCAAACAGATGCCCTACGCAGACCGTCTTAAAAAAACTACAGCTTTACTCCATCGCATATCGCCTACTCAGGGGTGATCTCTGCCTAACATACAAAACTATGTCAAACCCAGAGCTGTTGGACATGCTCCACTTAAAGAAATCCCAATCCTCCTCCAGCTACGCTCTAGGGATCTAAACCTTGTCACCACAATAAACAGAACATGCTGGAGGGATAGATTCCTGTCCCAGAGATTTCCCATACTCTGGAACAGACTACCTATCTATGTCAAACAGAGCTCCTCATTAGCACTCTTCAAGAAAAATCTTGATGATTGGATGGGAAATTCACCCTGGGGATCACTTCTGTGGCTCTGCTCGACAGGGGCACAGGAAAATAATTTTCTTGGGTGGCGAAAGCCAGGGTACATTTTTTTGGCTAGGCTTATATGGGCCCTAGGGCCGATAGCCTAGTACCTACCTATGAACCTAATAAGCATTCTAACCAAAATCACTATTTTGCCATTATACTCAATGGCAGGCAGAAGACAACATGGCCAGTGAATAGTGGTTGCTAAGTTGGAAGGCTCAGTGTGGGACCTGTAACTGTGCATCAGCAAGCAATCCTATGCAAATGAGGGGAATGATACTGAATCCCACATCTCCCATACATGCTAGTCAGCACCCAACAGTGTAAGAGCAGGAATAGCTTGGTGAAGCCTAGGAGTTAGCTGACTTCATAGGGGAGGGTGTCAGGCATATACTGTAAGTGGATTGGAGCCATGTGGCTCGGGTTTGCCCTTAGCTTAGCAGAGCTAAGCAAGGGTGTATGTCTGAAGCTGCCTAGCACTCTTTACATTGACTAAGCGGGTGTGTGCACCGCGCAACGGGTTTTAAAGAAAAAAAAGTAAACCAGGAAATAGCAGCTCTGTGCACATTTGAGCACTGTGTTTGCATGGTGCACCCCTGGATTTAAACAGGAAGGCATTGGGAAGGGAAAACAGTATTAGGAAGGTAATCAAGGAAAACTAGCATAGCTGGCGGTGAAATGTGTCAGAATCAGCCAATTACACAGGCACCAGCCCAGCCCAGAACACTACTATAAACTATGCAAACACCTTTCCCACATATTCTACACCACTGGTGTATACAAGCGAGGGAATTTAAACAAACAAAAACAACAAAATGATAGGGGCTGCAATAGCTATCATACAACAACATGTGGAAGAGGCTGAGGGTGGTGAGGATGAGAATGCTGTTGACCAACCCACAATGAGGAGACGGAGAAGAGTGTACAGACCCAGGGTAACCTACCAGGGGCTACATGAGCTGGAGATAGTGGAGCGCTATAGGGTGGACAGGGACCTCCTACAGCAAATTGTTGAGCTGTGCTGGCCACGCCTCACACACAGAACTAACAGAGGGGAACCCATCCTAGTGGATACCAAGATATGTGTATACCTAAGAATATTAGCTACAGGTACCTTCCAAAGGCCAACTGGGGATATCATGGGGATCTTACAGGCATCAGCATCCAGGGTACTCCAGTTCCTAGATGCCATGTCAGCACATGCCGGTGAGCACATATATTTCCCCAACACCAACGCATATCACATACACTGACACAAGAGGGACCCAGGGAATGACACCTCTCTCTGACTCGCACATACAGTAAAAGGGATGCCAAACATGACACTACCTGTGCTTAACCATGTGTAGGGAGTGTACTATGTGCATCCAACATAGGCAGCCCTCCAGCACCATCCTCAATACTGGCACACCCACAAGGTAAGTCACTCTCCTTACCAGTTGCAGAATGGAGTAGTATGTGTTGTTACCTGTATCTATGGTATGGATGTGAGCATGCAAAGGAATTGGGTGGCTGAATGGGATGCCAGCAGATAGTAGACACCTATAGTGGCAGCGTGAGCTCTGTAACAAATACTGGTGTCACCATAGTAGCCAGTTCTACACATGGTGACAAAACCCACTGCAGGAAATGTGCTGGGCCACATGTGTATCCATATGACACACACATGCCAGTCAGGGAGGTTCACATACCCAACAACAGTCTCAGCCAGCAGGACAGGTGTAGACAAACACAAACAAAGGCTGTGCTAAGGCCTCTGAATGATGCCTATGGGTAACCCCCCCCCCCGAGGTCTACACAGACAGACTACATCAGGTCAGGCAGTAGGATATTAGTTCTGAAGGGTAGGAAGTCAGAAACTAATATGTAGGTCAATCAAACCTAAGGCCTGTAGTACACTGATATGCCTGTAGTCAGCATGATAGGTTAGAAAACAGAATGAAATGGAGTACCTGACATACCAGTACAGTCATAGCAAATGTGTACAAGTGTCAGGTGTGCCCCACCCCCCCAAATCCTATGTAGACATGTAGTAACGGTCAGGTGTACCCCCCCAATCCTATGTAGATATGTAGTAACAGTCAAGTGTCCCCCCCCCCGATCTTATGTAGAAATGTAGTAAAAGTCAAGTGTGCCCCCCCAATCCTGTGTAGAAATGTATAAACAGTCAGGTATGCCCCCCAAATCCTATGTACACATGTAGTAACAGTCAGGTGTGCCCCCCCAATCCAATGTAGAAATGTAGTAACATTCTGGTGTGCCCCCCCCCCGTCTGATGTAGATGTGTAACATGTATGTGTAGGTATAATACCAGTGGAGCACAGATGCCCAGAGGTGGCCAAGGTAGCAGGATAGATTGTAGCATTTGTACAATATGCAGGTATGTGTGTGTTAGGCTGGTGTGTGTTTCATACTGTGTAAGAGTGGTCAGTATGTATACATGTTGAGGTTTGACCTGTTGGCCATTGCCTACTTCTGCCAATGAAAGGGCCAAGTCCTCACAACTGCAGTGCCAAAGACAATTCCCCCCAGTATAACACATGCTAGCAGTAAGCCTTTGTAAATGTATGGTGGTAATATGTGTCACCATCTGAAAGATGGACATGGCATGGCTGTTGGGCTAGATATACAAGCAGTACACAGGGAAAAGTACCCCAGACATACAGTATATAATGTGTAACCGTGAAATGGACATACCCTTGGAATTGTACATACAGATATGCATCACATTATCTGGGCCTGTAGTAGAGAATACCGGTGTCGTCTGGCTGAACACTTGCAGATCACAAAGGTGATAGGACTGATGTATTGGGAAACAGCTGATGTACCTGCACAAGCCAGCATAACTGGAATGCCCCATGCACATCTGTGAGTCAGATGCAAATAGTGTCCATAGCACACATGCACCCAGCTCACCCAAACACCACCCACAGGTACCTCTCTGGTCGTATTCCTGCTGTTGGGAATGGGTACAGTATGGCCCGCACTTGTATATGGCAATAGCAAAAGAATGCAGCATGCAGTGCAGGTGTCCCATGCAGGTGTGCCCCTAGCTGTAAGTATCACCCTGCAAGCATCCACACCACCTGATCAATACTGATAGAAAGTATTGGCATGAACACCTAGCACACCTACCCTATCACCTCAGGGGAATATACTGTATGGCGGTCTGGGACTGTAGGACAAACAGAATGCAACAGCCTGCCACAGCTGGTCTGCATCACCAAATGGCTTACAGGCCTCTGCCAAAGGCCTGTCTCTCACACGTACTGCCAATACATGTTATGTCATGGACACCCAAATAACATAATGCACTCCACATAAGTCATATGCAAGGCCATGTGGACAAACCACAGTAACATGTCCACCATGTCCCACTGCATGAACTGTGGACCAACACCAAAACACAGCTGTGATGAGGTGATAACCATAGGGAAAGTATCAGAGAATATATGCATAATGTATGGAAGAGGATAGAATAATGGGGGGGGGGAGCATGGGCAGCATGGAATGTGCAAGGTCTGACAGCCGTGTGCACACACTGTCCCCAGCTGCAAACACATAAATGGGTGGCTACAAACCTGCCTGTACACCACAATAGGGGTAATGTCCTGACTTATGACCCCTGCCTCTGGGTAACCTGTGTGAATCTGTATAGCTGTGAGGTATTGCCACAGCAAGATAAGGCCAAACTGTCATGTTGATGGATGTACAAGTATGGGATCCTCTGCCAGTACTGTACCAAGGTGCTGAACTGGATACACAGACCCAGCAGCAAGTGTCTGCAGCTCCCCCTCCAGAATGGCATAACTCTCCATGAATATGTAGGCATTTGCCAACAATACTGGGCACAGCTTCATTCAGTCTTGTTCCCCAGGACATCACTGTGAGCAAGAATGTCCACCCGACAGTACTTGAGGATATAAAACATCACAGTGTATAATGGTACACATGTCTGAATATCACTGCTAACACCAGTACCATGTAGCAGAAGCAGCACAAACACAGTCACCTACAGTACACACTATCCCTTGCACATTTTGACCCCATATTGCCAACTGTTCTACAGATATCCTGCAGAAACAGTTTTCTACCTGTAGGTGTAGAACACAAAGGTCTGCACTGGAGTACAAACTACCTGGAATGGATCCACACATTCAATACAGAAGGGCATACTGGTTATGCTCACACACTTAGAGAAATGAAGGCAATGTCAGACAACATACTGAAAGTTCATAATGGGCATGCTCACACACTTAAACAAATGAAGCCCATGTCTGCAAACAACAGTAGACCATACATATCTGACAGTTGCAGATGTTAGTGCATACACTCCTCAGTATGCACCAGTCATGCTTTGCACACACACACTGGATCGGAATACAGACATATATCCAAGGGCAACATACTATAATATGCCAAAAGTAGACATACATAGATGTGTGGAAGAGAGTGACAGTGACAAACAGCCTTCCATCATGAGGCCTGTCCCACCCAGCACACAGCCATATGGCTACAACCACATGATGTGTAAATGTCACTCGCTTTAAAAACTAGCCACTGGTATCCATCAGCAGTACAGACTCTGTGGTACAAGTGCTAGCTGTGCAACATGACTGTACAAGGCAGTAGTGATCTAGCAGTTGTATACATGTACCTGCGGAATATAAACCTGAGTGCGCTTGTGTGTGGTGTGTCAACTTCTAGATGAATGGGTTATGGCCAATGCACACACACTGCCCTCTCCATAGCCCTACTATGACAAGGGTAATGATGTCATCCACTTTGAAATGCACCTTTGGGAATGGAGTAGCTCAGTAATCTCTGTGGCACATCCTAAAACTGTGTAATGCTGCAGTGTGATAAACTAGCTAGGTAGGAGTTCTAATGCCAGATATGGCAACTGTGCTTGTGTGTGTGTGTCTCTGTGTAGGGAGCAATGCTTTTTAGGCTAGTCACACTCACTACAATTCAAATGCCCTACTTTGGCAAGGCTGCTGATGTCATTCACTGTAAAATACACCTTTGGGAAAGTTGTAGCCCAGTAGTCTCAGAGGCATGACCTATAACTGCATAATGCTGTAGTGTGATAAACTAGTTAGGTAGGAGTTCTAATCCCAGGCATGGCAATTGTGTGTTAGTGTGTGTCTCTGTGTAGGGAGCAATGCTTTTTAGGCTAGTCACACTCACTGCAATTCAAATGCCCTACTTTTGTAAGGCTGCTGATGTAATTCACTGTGAAATGAGTAGCCCAGCATTCTTCGTGGCGCATCCTATAACTGTGTAATGCTGTAGTGTGATAAACTAGTTAGGTAGGAGTTCTAATCTCAGACATAGTAACTGTGTGTGTGTTTCTGTCTGTGTAGGGTGCAATGCTTTTTAGGCTAGTCACACTCACTACAATTCAAATGCCCTACTTTGGCAAGCCTGCTGATGTCATTCACTGTGAAATACACCTTTGGGAAAGGAGTAGCCCAGTCATCTCCGTGGCGTGTCCTATAACTGCGTAATGCTGTAGTGTGATAAACTAGTTAGGTAGGTGTTCTAATCCCAGACATGACAACTGTGTGTGTGTGTCTGTGTGTAGGGGGCAATGTTTTTTAGGCTAGTCACACTCACTACAATTCAAATTCCCTACTTTGGCTAGCCTGCTGATGTCATTCACTGTGAAATACACCTTTGGGAAAGGAGTAGCCCAGTAATCTCTGTGGCATGTCCTATAACTGCGCAATGCTGTAGTGTGACAAACTAGTTAGGTAGGAGTTCTAATCCCAGACATGGCAGCTGTGTGTGTGTTTTTGTCTGTGTAGGGAGCAATGCTTTTTAGGCTAGTCACACTCACTACAATTCAAATGCCCTACTTTGGCAAGCCTGCTGATGTCATTCACTGTGAAATACAAATTTGGGAAAGAAGTAGCCCTGTAATCTCTGTGATGTGTCCTATAACAGCGTAATGCTGTAGTGTAACATAGTACTTTGGTAGGGGTACTATTCCCACACATAGCATGTGTGGATGTTTGTGTGTGTGTTTCTTTGTCTGTATAGGGAGCAATGCTTTTTAGGCTAGTCACACTCACTTCAATTTAAATGCCCTACTTTGGCAAACCTGCTGTCATTCACTGTGAAATACACCTTTGGGAAAGACTAGCCCAGTTAATCTCTATGGCGTGTCCTATAACTGCATAATGCTGTAGTGTGATAAACTAGTTAGGTAGGTGTTCTAATCTCAGACATGGCAAGTGTGTGTGTGTGTGTATGTGTGTGTGTGTGTGTGTGTGTGTGTGTGTGTGTGTGTGTGTGTGTGTGTGTAGGGGGCAATGCTTTTTAGGCTAGTCACACTCACTACAATTCAAATGCCCTACTTTGGCAAGCCTGCTGTCATTCACTGTGAAATACACCATTGGGAAAGAACTAGCCCAGTAATCTCTGTAGTGCATCCTATAACAGCATAATGCTGTAGTGTGATATAGTACTTTGGTAGGGGTTTTATTCCCACACATGGCAAGTGTGGATGTTTGTGTGTGTGCCCTTTTCTATGTAGGGTGCAATGCTTTTGAGGCTATTCACAGTCACTACAACCTCCAGTGACCTTATTTGGCAAGCCTGCGGATGTCTTACCCAGTGAAATACACCTTTGGGGAAGGAGTACTCCAGTAATCTCTGTGACGCATCCTATAACTGCATAATGCTGTAGTGTAATAAACTAGTTAGGTAGGAGTTCTAATCCCAGACATGACAAGTGTTTGTGTGTCTGTGTTTGTCATTCATATCCTGTGTGGAGGTGGCTGTGAGTGTGTAACAACTGGACTCATTGTGGAGCGGGTTTTGCAAATTTCTTATATGGTGGCTCTATTATATGTCACAATGTCCACCTTACAAGGATAACAGGTGTGAAATAGCACAGAGGTTGTGGTGGCAATCCATACCCCTACATGTGACATCAAGGCCTGGCGAACAAAGTTGGCAACCCTTGTATTTCACAGAGAACACACTCAACCCATGTGTCATACACAAACACACTTGCGTAGGCAACAACCGTTGTTAGTACCCTGCATATTGCCCCCAGATAGGAACCATGGTGTGATTGCAGTGGACTACAGAGGGCATGGCACCCTATCCATCAGTACAATATGCACGTACATGCAGACAGTATGCCTTCACTATGTTCCCCACTGGACACCTGCAACACCTGTAGTGCCATCAAATGTGACCCACAAAGGACATACCATGCCTTATACACATGCCCTATATGGACAGATGTCACTGAAACCAGGGAATACCTGTATCATCTATAGACCACAACGTAAACAGCTCACAGTTGAATGAATACCACACAGAACCGACCAGTGAAAAAAATAGTCCCATTTTTATTAAAAATACATGTTAAATCTCTCTCTAACGCCTCGGCTGTAAACAGCCTTCAACAGAGTACAGTCACATAAGTAAAAAAACAGCTTTTGATACTTTTTGCATTAAATGGATTACTTCATTAATAAAACCAATTAATCAATTAACAATTACTGAAATTCCATTATACCAAACACTTCCAAGTGCATTCTTGATTTAAGCCTCTAGGGCACATAGTATCAAACTTTAAAGTTAATATTATTTCTTTCTTTCTTAATACATTTTTATATGTTGCTCTACCATTAATTCATTAGTTTCTACTTTTTCCAAAATAGTTGCTTGTAACCCCTCCGGGTTACTGCTATGAAATTCTTTAAAATGAACTGCCACTGGACTAATTGATTTACTTTTTCTTATATATTATGTGTTCTTTGAGTCTGCATGAAAACTGCCTTTTACTTTCCCCAACATAATTTTTTTACATGGACATTTTAAGCAATATATCATTGTCTCTGTATTGCAACCATAAATGCCTCTAACTTGGAACTTTTTTCCATTAATATCTGTGAATTATTTTACTATGAACTCACATATGTTGCATTTTCTACAAGGAAAGGTGCCTAAGATTTGTGGTGATAGAACTAGCCCTGCTTGGGGCATTCTAAACTTCCCATGTACTAAAAAAATCTTTTATGCTTCTGCCTCTCCTAAAGGAGAAGCTGATATTCTTATTTTGTAGAAAATCTTCTTCCCTTTTTAATTTTAACCAACAACATTTTACTTGTTCTTTTACCATTTCTGAAAAAACAGAAAAAGTGGAAGTAAAATAAATACTTTCTTGTTCTTCTTCATTTTCCTTCCTTTGCTTGTTGCCACTTCTCTGATTCCACTTTGTTGCTTTTTCCAATCCCTGTCCCACTTGTGCTTTTAAATATCCCTTTCACAAAACTTATAAAAAGTTTCTTCCATTTCCTTTTCCTTATCTGCTGGATTACTACACAGTCTCTTTACTCTAATGAATTCTCCATATGGTATGGATTTTATAGTATGTGGGGGATGACAACTGGAACCACGCAGCATAAAATTTGTTCCCAGGAACTTTCCATGTATTTTTGTTCTTAACTTACAATTTTCTACCCATTACTTCAACATCCAGATAATGAACTTCATTACCAATCTGTAATCCATCAAAACTTATCACCTCTTCATTTTCATGTAACTTTTTAATAAATGCTTGCACTTTGTGTCCCCCCTACATACAAAAATTAAATCATCAATATATCTAAAATATTTGACTACATGTTCTTTATAAACTTCAATAGCATAAATATATTGATTTTCAAAGTATCCCATGAATATATTTGCATAAGAGGGAGCAAAAGCTGCCTCCATTGCTGTACCTTGTAACTGCCTATACAGGCAGCCATTAACTCCAAATATGTTGTTTTTTAAATGCAACAAAACCAAATCTGTTACATATTGTATTACTGGGACTTTCCCCCAGGAAAAATGTTATGGCTTTAATACCATCTTTATGCCTGATGTTAGTATACAAGCTAACAACATCCATTACAATAAAATACATTCCTTTTGACCATATAATTTCCTTGATCTTACCTAGAAAATCAAAAACATCTTAAATGTAAGAAAACATTTTTTCCACAGTCTGTACCAGAAAATACTGCAGAAAACATGCTATGGTATGTAAAAAAATTAGCCACAGGCTGAAACTATAGGTCGTCCAAGGGGATTGACCAAATCCTTTTGGGATACAAAAAAAATTGAGCCATAGTGGCATTTTTAATTCTAAACTTTTGCTGCACATCTTGTAAAGAAAAATAATGCAACCTCATTCCCTTAACTAATTCATTATATTCTTTTTCCGTTTTATTATATTCATCTATAGTGACTTTTTTATAAACACTTTCATTATTTAAGTGTTCATAACACATAGATAAATATTGAGAAAAATGTAGAACTACTAGTTTACCCCCTTTATCCGCTGGTTTGAATATCAAGTCCTTATATTGACTTGGATCTTTTAAACTATTCCACTGCTCTTTGGTTAAATTATAGTTCACATGTGCCCTATCAAATATTGAATACTCCCTTTCCAAACCGTAATTCAAAAATACACCAAATTGTTTGATATTATTATTTGTTTGTGGCGGCATGAATGCACTTTTTACTTGTACAGATTCAGTGTTTAGCTTACAATATGCGTTCACTTCATCTTCCGAACAACAAGAATAAAAACTCACATTACTATTATCTAATACACTGCTATTATTACTATTTGATGATAAATTAATGCTTTCTTTAAAATAATTCATCATGTAATTTATGACTAAAACAGTAAACATCACATTTCAATTTGTGTACCCTTGGGAATACCGTTGGGACAAATTTTAGACCCATATTTAAGATGCTCATCTCACTATCCGTTAGTGAGCGTCCTGACAAGTTAACTACTCAACCACATTCTGCCAAAGCAGTATTTTTAATTCCATTTACCTCTTTTAACAGTCCTTTGAAAAATTTTAGTCCTTGTAATGTTCACCTCCATTCCATCCACTTTTTCTATTTCCCTGGTTCTCACGAGAAGTTTTCATATACTGTCCATTTCCTGGCCTTGGCAAAGCCGGATAGTCCTTCTGGTCTGTTTCTCCTTCTGTCATGGATGCTCCACTTTCACCTGAGGTGTAGGCTCGCCCAGTTCTATTCATTGCTTTACCACCTTCATCAAACTGCACCCTCTGTTATCTTGTCTTGGGGTTGGTTAACACTTGGAAAGCACGTTTAAACTCATAGTCTCTCAGATCTCTAAATAATTTATTTTTATTCCTTTCTATATCTTTTTTTCTTATCCATGCAATTGTTCATTGATTTTAGCAAGAAACTGTTGTAATTCATCACCGCCAGTCCTATTATCAATATCTTTACATACTTCCTTAATTTCATCTCTTAATTTTTGATCTGAAGTAGGAGAATTCATTTGTCAGCAACCTGTGGGTATGGATCCGATATCGGATCCGAACCGGCATGGTTTATCCAGCTATGGATCTGAGCTCCTAGCTCCTCCCCTCACCCATAATGCCCTGCTCTCCCTACATGACCTCAGATCTAGTTTGCCGCGTTCATGGTGACAGCTGGATTTTGAGCTCCTATTAGCTAAGTGCATTTTTGGTGTTTTAAAAGACTTTTTCTGTCAGAAAATTGTTAATTTGTGTGAAAGTATTAGGTTTTCCCTCTGTTAGTCTAATTTTTAGTTAAATTAGTTATTTTTGTAGTACCCTCCCCTCGCTGGTACGTAGCTTGTGTGTGCGTGTATTCTTTGGGGCCTTCTGTGTGAGTGTTTAGTTTAGTTACTTTGCTTTACTTTTTTAAAAAAAAAAAAAAAAGTAAGTATGTCTGAGGCCCCAAAGGCAATCTTTTCAAAATGCTCCAAGTGTGGCCATAAGCTATCCGCTGCTGATGGCCACACTTGGTGCGTTCGATGCCTTGGGGTTGAACACCTCACCTCTGGATGTTCAATCTGTGCAGGGTTCAACCCCAGGGTATTGAAGGAGTGGAGGTCGAAGCAGGTTTTGGCGGGACTCTTGCCCCCGGACTCTGCTTCGGCCCCCGCCCCATTGGTGGTTACTGCTCCGGCAGTTCCTGCCTTTCCTGCTCCCCCTCCTCCTCCCGGGATTCAGACTCCCTCTAAGGGTCCGGAGGAGAGGGAAGCCAGGAAGAAGGACCGGAGAGAGAAGCACCACAAGCGGCGGGCCAAGTCCTCCATCTCAGCCCCGCCGGCTAAGCGGGCTTCTCCTCCGGCCTCTCTGGCTGCTGGCTCTCCTCCTCCTCAGCTCCGGTCTCCTTGTTTTTCACCGGAGCCTGAGGATGAGGAGACCCGACCTCCTTCGAGGCTATCGAGGCAGCACTCAAGGCCTGCCTCGGTAGCCTCGTCGAGGTCTACCTACAGCCTCTCCGATGCTGATCTGGACCGGATGATGCGAAGGTTCATCCAGGCCCATATGCAGATGGGAGTGCTCCTGCCTTCCCCCCCCCTGGGGGGGAGCTCGACCCCATTTTTCAAGCCCATAGCTCCTTCTCCGACCTGCTACCCGGGTTCGGAGCGCTTGGAGCCGGAGCCGGGGGTGAGTTGGCGCCGACAGTACTGGATACTTTGGATCTGACCCTGCCCTCGAGTTTGTCAGATCCGACCTCTCGGAGCCCTGGCCCGAGCTTCGGATCCGAGGGACTCAGTGTGCCTTCGGCGCCGTCCCTGTCGGAGCGCACTGTTCCCTCGGATCCGAGGGGCTCGGCACCGGCTCCGATCCACTCATCAGATCCGAGGGGGAGCCGACTTTCGGATCCTGTTGTCGAAGCTGGCTCCCCCTCGGCTTTTGATGTGGTGGAGAGGGCTTTGTTGAGGGCATCCGGACCCCCGGCCCTTGCTTCGGCTCCGTCCCGCACTTCGTCTGCTCTGGGCCAGGCTTCCATCACCCGGCCATTGGGACAGCCCGCTTCATTGCCCCAAGCAGTCCCCTTGGATCTGGACATTGCTGGTGAGGACTCCTTGGACAGCACCCCCATGGAAGCACCTCGCAAGCATACGTGTAAGAGGAGGCACATAGCCTCCACCGAGTCTTTAACTGAAGACACTGACTTGGAGGAAGGGGAAGGCTCCCCAAGATCACCCCCTGAGGATGTCTCCTTTGGAGACATCATGGAAATGTTACGGATCAGAGGTGGGTGGTCTGCCCCAAAGTCTTGGAGGCATTTGAAGCGGGCCCGTCTACCTCTTGGGTGTCCCCTCCTGCCGACCCCCTGGTGGACCTTATTACCACCAGTGCGTGGAAGGAACCGGACACCGTGGAGCTAATCCCCAAGAGGCCCGATAGGATCCTTAGCCCCCCTGCTGACCGTGCCAACTGGAGCAAGGGACCCCCGGTAGATGCCATGTTGTCGGCAGCAGCCACTAAGAGGGAACTCGCCCAGGAGAGTCCCTCAGTCCATCCCCCGAGCAAGGAGTCTCGGATAATGGACCGTTTGGGGAAGCGAATGTTTAGTTCAGCAACCTTCTCAGTGAGGGCGCTCAACTATTTGGCACATGTCATTAGGATGCAGCGCGATCTTATCAAGGAATATGCTGCATCCCCCTCAGAGTCTATGTCGGAGGAGGACAAACTTATGCACTCCACCCGTATGGCCACTCTTCGTTCTGTGACCAACACCTCTATGCGGTTACTTTCCCACGCTACCGGGGGAGCCGCTAGAGCTGCAGGAGCGGGCTTAGTCACACGACGGCAGGCCTGGCTCCGCCACTGCGATTTTACGGAGCCCTTCAAGGCGTCATTTGCGAATGCCCCCTTTGGCGGTTCTGCCCTTTTGGCAAGGCAGTTCGCGACACCTTGGTTCAGGCGAGAAGGGCGGGAAGACGCTGTCTGCCGTCGGAGTCCGCTTCTCTGTGTCCCAGAGGTCCTACTCTAGGAACCAAAAGGGCCAGAAGAAGATGTGGTTCCGGAAGTCGCAGCACTCCCAACCCGCTCCGGACAACCAGTCCTTCCGGCAGAGGAGGACAGGAGGACGCCGCCCAGAGGCAGAGGGGCTCCCAGGAACTTTGGGTCCAGGGAACCTTTCTCGGAGCGGGCGATGCAGCAACCCTGAGGGTTGCCAGACTGCTCCACTCTGGAGGCAGTCGGGGACATTCTCGGAGCACCTAGCGGCATGGGAGTCCATTACATCGGACCGCTGGGTACTCAGATTATATCCAGAGGTTACAAGATCCCTTTCTTCATGTCCCAAAGTTAAAACCCTCCCGATGTTCCACCCGATCAGAGGGAGGCGCTTCAGCAGAAATTGGCCATCTGCTGAGAAAAAGCCATCCAGCCCGTCCCCAGACCAGATCGGATCAGGGTTCTACTCAGGTTCTTTTAGTGCCAAAAGATGGGGACCTAAGACCCATTCTGGACCTGTCCCTGTTGAACCTGGCAGTTCCCAAAGAAGTTCCGGATGGTCACTTTGCAATCCATCCTCCCCCTTCTAGTGGAGAATCACTGGATGTGTTCTATAGACCTCAAGGATGTGTACTACCACATTCTGATGGACAGATGATCCAGAAGGTTTCTTCGCTTCCGGCTGGGAGCCAGTCACTACCAGTTCAGGGTCCTTCCCTTTGGTCTCACCACAGCCCCCAGGGTGTTCACCAAAGTATTAGCAGTGGTTGCGGCCCACCTGAGGCTTCAGGGGGTGCAGGTCTTTCCGTACCTAGACGACTGGCTTCTCACCGCCCCAACAAGGCATCTACTCTCTTTAGCAAGAGACTCCTTTCTTCGTCTAGCTCCCTGGCTAGGCATCACGGTAAATAAAGAGAAATCCAACCTGGTCCCTACTCAGATAATAGATTTTATAGGAGCCAGGTTAGACACGAGAGATTTAAGAGCCTTTCTCACAACCGACAGAGTTCGGAATCTACGACTCCAGGTGCGGGCCATCCTTCACTCCAGCTCAACACCTGCGGAGTTCATCCTGAGGGCGCTAGGGTCTATGGCGGCAGCGATTACTCTTCTTCCACTCCCCCGCTTGAACATGCGGGTACTTCAGTGGACACTTCAGGTGCAATGGTCATTTCTCTCTCGCCCCCTGTATCATCCCATTGCAATCAGCAAGGCTTGCAAGTGGTCTCTCTTGTGGTGGCTCCATTCCCCGGACCTCCACAGGGGCCGCCCCTTTTGTGCATCTCCCCCTCTCACCACAGTGACCATGGACGCTTCCCGCCTTGGGTGGGGGCATTTGCAGGCAGACGGTCCAAGGCACGTGGAGCGATTCAGAGACCTCCCTGCATATCAATGTTCTGGAAATGAGGGCGGTGCTCTTGGCGTTGCAAGCACTTCAAGCCCTCCTTCCTCTGGGAACGATTGCAATTCAATCAGACAACATGTCGATGGTCTGGTACATCAACAAACAGGGGGGAACCAGGTCTTACCCTTTATGTCGAGAAGCCATGAGAGTGCGGGAATGGGCGATCTCCACCAACCGCTTTCTCATCGCAACGCATATTCCGGGTCGGACCAACATCCTAGCGGACAAGCTCAGTCGCACCATTCTCTCCCCGTACGAGTGGTCTCTCAATTCTCAAGTAGCGAAAATTATCTTCGCACAGTGGGGGACTCCCTGTTGTGATCTCTTTGCTTCTCCCTTAAATGCCAAGCGCGACAGTTTTTTTGCTCTAATCCCCCCTCCAGGGGATTCTCCAAGAGACGCTCTGGTGCATGCTTGGCCTCCCGGTCTCCTTTACGCATACCCACCTCTACCTCTGATGCTTCAGGTAATTCAGAAAGCCTCTCGGTTGGGGTGCAGAATGATCTTCTTTGCTCCGTTCTGGCCTCGACAGATCTGGTTCCCTTACCTAAGGTCTCATTCACTGAATCCACCATGGATTCTAGATCCCATTCCGGATCTGATATCACACCCATCGAACCTACCAACTCCGAACCTGGACAACCTGAAGTTGACTGCTTGGCTGCTCCAGTTCCACTCCTAATCAGGACTCCGGTATCTGTCCCCAGTTAAGGCCATTCTGGTGGCCCACAAGCCCTCTACCAGAAAAATTTACACAGTAAATGGGCGTTTCTCCATTTGGGCAGAGCAGCAAGGCCTAGATCCTTTCACGGTTCCCCTTCCTTTGGTTCTAGATTTCCTTACTACTCTCTTTAATGATGGCGCCAGTAGTTCCACGGTCAAAGTTCAGCTGGCGGCCATATCTCATTACCATGTTGGTCATGATTCAGGGTCTCTTATGTCAGCTAAGTTATGCAAAACCTTCCTAAAAGGCACCTTTTGCTCAGACCCCTGTCAAAGAAACGGTTCCCCATGGGATCTTTCCTTGGTACTTCAGGCCTTGACCGCTCCCCTTGAACCTGCGGCCACAGTCGATCTTAAATTCTTGTCCTTTAAGACTGCTTTTTGGTAGCCATTACTTGGCTAAGAGTTTCTGAGCTTCAGGCCCTGTCCATGAAACCGCCTTATTTGATCTTTCATCCGGACGGGTGTGCCTCAGGATCAATCCCTCCTTTCTTCCTAAAGTAGCCGGAAGCTAACATTAATCAGTCCATCAACCTTCCTGTTTTCTTCCCTAAGTATCAAAACAAAGGCGAATGCAAGCTGCATTCCTTGGATGTTCACAGGCAGCTTCGTTTTTACCTTCATAGGACAGCTGGTCATAGGCAATCAGACCAGTTGTTCATTTCTTTTATAAATTCAACCTGGGTAAACCAATTTCCAAAGTTTCTTTGTCACGCTGGATTTCTCAGTGTATTCTGTTGGCGTACCAAGCCTCTGGGAGGCCCGCACCGGAGGGAGTCCATGCTCATTCGACCTGGTCTGTCTCTACTTCAGCTGCCTTTAAGTCTAGGGTTCCTCTGGATGACATTTGTTCAGCAGCCACTTGGGCTTTATCTCATACCTTTATTACTCATTACAAGCTGGACGTCACGTCTAGAGGTAGAGCATCCTTTGGCTCCGCGGTGCTCCGGAATATCCTTCCATGATGGCCACCCAAGATTCAGGTAGCTGGGGACTCTGTCCCACAGGTTGCTGACAAATGAATTCTCCTACTTCAGATTTAGAAGTTATGTACTTACCATAACGTTCCATCTGAGTAGGTGGATTCATTTGTCTGCAACCATCCCGCCCTCCTATCCCCCTGGCCTTGTCAGTTTCCTGCATAGGGTGTGTTACCCTTTAGTTAGGGTAGTTGGTGCAGGGCAAACTCGATCTGAGGTCATGTAGGGAGGGCAGGGCATTATGGGTGAGGGGAGGAGCTAGGAGCTCGGATCCATAGCTGGATAAACCATGCCGGTTCGGATCCGATATCGGATCCATACCCACAGGTTGCAGACAAATTAATCCACCTACTCAGATGGAACGTTATGGTAAGTACATAACTTCTAATTTTTTTTAGAGTGTCCCTCTCAACCAGTATCTGCACCCATTCCAAGCTGCACTTATGTGCAGACGCGATCCATCTCTCATAGAATATTTTATCTTCCCCTGAGGACAAGTCAAATAAGGTAGAGGGATTTTTTTACAATACGCACGTACATGCAGACAGTGTGCCTTCACTATGTTCCCCACTGGATACCTGCAACACCTGTGGTGCCATCAAATGTGGCCCACAAAGGACATACAATGCCTTATACACATGTCCTGTATGGACAGATGTCAGTGACACCAGGGAATACCTGTATCATGCTATCAATGTGGGTGCAGGGGCAACCTGCTGTCCATTACCTGTTCCCAGCACGAGGCCAGGACAGACGCATCTGATGATAATCTGTGTGCACAACATGGGCCAGACACCCCAGGTACAGTTCCACATGTCACTGTACATGCATGTGGGACGAGTGCACATCCCAGACAGCATCCATGTCATGGACTAAAGAACACATACATGGCAAGTATTGCACAGCAATAGCCACACACAATAGTTACCCAGGTGACTGGATGGTGAATAAAATACCCACCTGTGTGGGCCAATCCAGACACTACACCCCTGAGCCACACTGCAGACTATTGCCATGTGGCCTGATGCCAAGGTATACCCTTCACCTAGCCTTGTATAGCCTTCTGGCACAGTCAACCGCTACACACCTGTGAAGCAATGCACGCATGCATGTCCGTACTGGCACCCTGTGTTTGTGTGTGGGGTGTATGATGCTTTTGACCACATTCACACTCATTGCAACCCCCATTAGCATACTGAAGCATGCTGTTTCATGTCAGACACCTTCACATACACTTTGCCCATATAACCTCCGGATAACCCCTGTGGTGCATGTGATACCTGCATAGTACTGTATTGTGGCAAACTAACTAGTTAGGAAGTGTATTCCTGACCATGTCAAGTGTGTCAGTGTGTGTGAGTCCCTAAGAGAGTATGGCTGTGTTGACGCTGACACCTGTTCATGTTAGCAGGCACGTGTACTACACCTACCGTATCACTACCATACCACTGTTGCAGATGTCACTCATCATCACATATACGTTTGGATAGCTCCTCAACATGTAACCTATGTGGTGCATGCAATAACTGCATAGACACGTGATAATACATAGTCAGGGGTTTGATACCCTGTACTGGTAGGTGTGTGACACAAACATGCTTAGGTTTTACTCTCCCAACCCCTCCCTGACTTACTTTGTCTCTGTCTGCCTCTCTCACTCCCTCTCTGGTGGATGTGGATAACTACACCTGCTTTGCTTAGGCAGCAGCATGTGTTTTGTAAGTGATGCTCATGATCAGCTGATGGCCTCTGCACGAATTGCAGCCCTCCTCTAGCTGATTGCATGTGGAACAGCTGTGTTAACATTCCCATAGCCAATTGCAAGGAAACACACTCCTGTATCTAGGAACATCATGTTGGTGTTGGGCCTTTTCATTCACTGTGCGCAGGACCTAGATCTGGTGTTTGGCAAACAGCATCACAGATGATTGGGGATTTACCTCTAACAACATATACTGTGGAAACAGCCCAACACACAGGAGGGGGATGTGCCTGACATCACTACAGAATGTAAGGGTTGCTATTCTGCATTTGGAATTTAAGGTTTAACAGGGTGTGTGTGGATATGGCTGGGCTACATGTTTTAATACCTGTCATGACACTGCTTTGTTTATGAGGAACCCCCCATCTGTAGGGTCATCTGCAGACTGGGCAGTGTGTGGTGCCTTTTGTTTCTTGTGTTACTCACAGAGCACCTATCTCAGAACTGCAGATGCATAGTCTGAGGATTGTAGTCAGTACATGGTGACAGCCATGAGAGTTACTGACTTCATATCCCTCATAGGACATATGTCGCAACAAACCCTGTTACAACAGTAAATGTATGAGGTTATCACAGCAACTTGTCAATATTGGCCCTGTGTTTGTGCCTCCAGCCACAACTCTGTCAACCTTTGTACATATGTCATGCAGTAAGAGGTGCATATGTTCTGTACATCATTATTTATTCAGATCATATCTGATAAGGCAGAGAGATATCAGACTGATATACGTTATGTATAGTAGGGGTTATATTTGAGGACATAACCTGGGCATGCTGTGGTTGTGTGTACAGTAATGAAGTATGTGTACTTATGGTGATTGTCGACAGTGTGTGTATTGTGAAGATGTACCTTGGCCTGCGTACAGGCTGTGGTAGATGTCATTGTGCTTGGTCCTGTTCTATCTGATGTTACATGCTGCTCCAGTGTATGTTACCCTATCGGCTTACATTTTTGTAGGGGAAAACACACACCTGTCCCATACCACAGACAGGCATCGGACCATACTGCATAGTGGCCCAGTATATGTAGGGTTAGTGTGTGAGTGGCACATGTGAAGATGATGTTGATCAGATAGTCAATATACTGTAATATTAAGTTAACTTACCATATGTGGCTGTGTTCAGATTGGTTGTGGTTATGCACTTTCACACAGGTGTCAGTTAATTCTGTGCTGTGACATGCTTGTAGAGCCTACTATATATGCAGGTACATGTGTATTCCCCCATAAGAAATGTAGGCCATTGTTGTGGCAGTCTGCTTGTAGCCTGCACAGTGCTTTGTTACATGCCTAGCAGCTTAGTGTACTTGCCCAGTGTGATGTTCTCTCTAGATACTTGCCAGATGTACTGCTGCCAGGCCACCATAACAGTCATGTATTTCTGATAAAGCAGTGGGATGCTATACAAATGTATGTCACTAACTAGTGGGTAGTATGTGGCCATGTCACTTCTGTACCAGCGGTTATGTGTCAGGACAGACAGGGGTGTGTGAATGCATAACCTATGGGAGCAAATGTATACCAGTATTTATGTGATATACGCATCTACATGGCTGTTAATATCCACATTGTCAGGCTTGGTCCACGTCTTGCACTAAGGGGTTCTGTGTATACCTCTGGACTGACCAGAGTGTGTCAGGCTGTCCACATTTATTGGCCATATCTCTGCTGTAGTCCACAGGATCATTACTGTGCTAGCAGTGGTACTGTACTATGATGTCCTTAGGATGTCTGTCAGTAGCCAGTGGCGCACATGTTACAATCAGATGTAAACTCCCACATACAACATGTCTGTTAGGTTAACCCCTATTACAGTAGCAACAGTCTACATATATACCTGCAATACATACCTGACATCCCCTTGCACTAAGAGGTTGGGGCTATTGGGGCTGAGGTAGTATTCCACCTCATGTTCTGGACATATAGTGAACATATATGTATATATAATTATCCATATATCTATATAGATATGTACACATATACATATCAACATACATAGATGGATATGTATATGTGCATATATATGTACAAGTCAAATATATACATATACACATCAATATATGTCTACACATATACAGATAGAGATACATATGCACATATATTTATGGATATCTACATATATATTGACAGTAATAGGTATATCAGAATAGATATGTATGCACATATAGTTATAGATATCTACATATATGTCTACATAAATAGGCATATCTGTACACATATGATGTGCATACATATATAGCTATATATACATATATCTATATATACATACATACATATATATAAAATGTGTGTGTATGTATATATGTATATATGTATATATATATATATATATATATATATATATAAAATATATATGTGTGTGTATATATATATGTATACACATGGAGATATCTACACATGGCCATATATATGATGTACTATACAGATGTGTATGCAGACATATGTATGAATATACATGTGTATGTACATGTAGACATATATCAACATATTATATGTATATATCCATATTTCTGTTATGTGTAAACCTCACGGTTGTGTATACCCTCCCAGATGTATCTCACCGTATGTATCTGATATGTGTACATTATGATAAAACAACATATTTGATGCAGAAGTCATATTAATAACAAGTACTACACAATTGTGGAAGTAAAGGCAATTGTGCAATACTAATCAATATGTGTATTGACAGATATATTGGAAAAACAACAGCTGTCTTCACAGTGGTCATGGCTTAGTGGTTAAGTGTTGTGACTATAGTGTACAGGGTCCTGGGTTCAAGACCTGCAAGGGCTGTTCATTTTGTTGTTGGGCAGAACAGGTGCTGTTGGATACAGAGTGGTTAAGACAGTTTTGAGCAGCTTTAAACGAGTTTGTGAGACGATAAGTGCTGCTAAGCTACGGGTAAATGTATGGGCGCTTACACAGCGTAGACTTCGCTTACCAGTGCGCAGATCAGCTTAGCTGTTATATTGGAACAATGTTGATACCTGCTAAGCATGGCTTAGCCCTGGTAACCTGTTCACACCACCCAGTCTGATAACATAGCAGGGTAATGACATCTGTAATAAGTGTATGTAATGCCATGTACACTACATGCACCTATGTGCTGTCATTACAGTAGCAAGGGGTGTGTGTGTGTCATGTCTAGGACACAAACATATATGAGGCCTGTACAGCACTGTTATCCATGTGAATGTGTTACATACAGGGGTAGTAGCCCAGGGTACATGCTGTCACACTGGCATGTAGTGCATCATGGCGGTGGTACTGTTGACAGTACTTTCCCAGGCAAGAGTAGAATGCTAAATGTAGTACTGACAACAGGCACACCTGCTGGCATAGCTGGACTCTGAGGCCTCCCTGTTGTATCCCTGGTGTGTGAGCTGTGTCACAGTATATACCCCCTACTGGATAATGATCCAACATGTGGAATGTAACTGTAGACTACTGTCTGTACAGCACGTTAGTGAGGGCTTCCAACATATAGTTATGGCATACATATTGTTGTCAAACGTCTATCTGTCAACACATTCATCCTACTGCATAGCTACTTGCCAAGCTGATGTCTGTCAGTCCCTGTACAGACGTGCAAATGGCAGGTATCCAGCTGGGATATGTACAGGCAACCTATGCTTGATTGACACTTACATGTCTGCCCAGCTGTGTAAGAACTGGCACATATAGGAGACAACACCCTGTATGTACCACATGCCACGGGTACCTACTCTACACTACCACAGTCAACAGAACATGCTTGGGTACAGGTCTCCATCACAGACACTAACCATGTGTTGTAATACATGTTGCATACATGTCAACTTGATCACCTCTGTGACCATATGCAGGAGGCACCCAGAGGATTGGCTGATGAATGTCACTCTCACCCTGAGGGTCACCACAGTGGTGTCTGTTGGTAGATTGCCTGCTACTACATGGCAGGTGGCAGGATACCACTGTACACACATCCCCTACACAACCCATCTATCCATGGACAATAGCTAGGTACACAGCTATGACCACCTGCAGCGATGCACCCCAGTACTGACATATGTGTAAGTGTGCATTACTAAGTATAGCAGTGTCTATGTGTTAGCACACCTGTACTTGGGAATTCCATTAGGGCTTTCACAACCACTGCAACACCCATTGCCATAGTCAGTTGTGGCTGCTGCTGTATGGAACATTACATATACCCTGTTACGCTCTTCTCCATACCAGCTACACGATCCTTGCAGTACCAGCATGACAGTGTTGTAGAAATGGGTCGATAGGCATGGGATACCCATTGAGTTCTGGCAAGTGTGTGTATGTGTACATGTCCGTATATCTGTAAAGTACAGCATTCCGAGGCCACATACTCCTATTACACTAACCATTGCCACACAGTAGTACAGATAGTGTTGCTGCTGCCCATAGGTGAGGCATGACAATGCAATACCCTACTATGCCTGTGGCATGTGCATTAGATGCATATCCCTGTAGCACCACTGTTGGGATATGCAATGGGTTGTATCCCAGTCGTGGGCAATGTGTGATGGTGGGTATGTCAGAGTGTCGTCATGGGTTTCAGGGAGTACAATATCCTCTGGGGGATGTGGGTGCTGTGTGAACTGTCATTACACCAAGGTCCACCCGGTATATGTCCCATGTACCACTTTATGGTTACCACTGTCACCATCAACCATACAGGTAACTGATACCACAAAACAGCCCAGTTATACATGTGCTGTGTGCAGCCTACCCGTAGCACATTGGACACACAGTCAAGTTAGTTAGCAGCGATAGGCCCAGATCTCTCGGATGTGTGTCTGCCTGTTATGTGTCTGTTAATGTGTATATGAAGGTATGTCACCCTATGTATTGTCCATATACACCCATTATATCCCCCATTAGCATACTGTACATATCTGGGGATGTTCTGCTTGTAACATGTTACCTGGAACACACCTCTCCCTAAACGCTGTGTGGTGTGTGCAATGAAAGCCATGCACTTCAGTAGCACTACATACCTAGGTAGGGGTCTAGTCCCAGTGTTGCCAAGTAAGAGTGTGCATGTATGTGGATGGGTCTACATCAGGTTGCAGATTGTACACGTCCTAGCGGGTCACCTGTCCATGTGGCACAGGCAGTAACTCTTATATAAACCTGGTACATGTGTTCAACTGTACCCCAGATATGTCACAGCCATGGTGTCACCACAGTGCCATTCCCCATTGTGGAATATGACAGCAGACCATCCTCATGCTGACACATGTACACCTACAGCCCAAAAGGATAACATTATGGAGGCCACAATCCACCAGTGTTACTAACAGCTATAATGCATCATTGCTGGATGGCCACACTACCTGACATGTATGCATTAAACCTTACTCCTGACAATGTTACACTACAGTACAGTCACCATGTACATCAGAACCATATTAGCCTGTCCCTGCATTAATGTTATGGATGTCAGGGATGTGGCACAGGTATCAACATATGCACAGGGTGCATTGTTGGTTTGCCAGAGGCCGAGGGTGGGCCATACATTTGACACCATGTGCGTGGGTGAGGGGTGTAATGAGGTGAACTGGGCATGGTGATGTGTGTATAGGTATGGTTTGCCCTAGGTGTGTTTGTATAATGTGTTGGTATGCATGGATACAGTTCTGCCATGTGGCTGCCCTACACAGGTGTTCATGGACAGCTGCGGACCATACCTGGCAGGGTGTGCAGTTCACTGCCTCTGGCCACGGACATGTGGACTGTGCCGGCCAGGGGTTCCATGGGCACGTCCAGATACAGGCCTCGATGTGCTACTCTCCCCTGATGATGACAGATGTCCGCTGGAACCAGGTCCCTCCTGGGACTGGCCAGGATCACGTGCTCATGGCCTACTGTGGTGTGGTGTGGACAGCACCCCCCCCCCCCACAGTGCCGGGGCTGGTACTGTCATGGCGGGAGCCCTTTGGTGTCCTAGCACATCCACGTTGACTGCCAGCTGTTGGCGTTGCTGGCTTACATCCACGTGGCCATCGCCACACTCCCACAACACGTTCAAGCATGAACAAACCATGGTCGATGAGGGCCATCATCTCACCAGACCGTCTGTCCTTGAGCTCGGTATAAGCACGGATGGCACCAGACAGTTGGCAGAAGTTGTTGCTTGCAGATGTGAGAACAGCCCGCTGCAGCCTCAGGCATTGTCTGGTGTAACGTTCCATACGTGCCTGCACCACTATGACAGCCTGACACGTGCGCCTGGTGGTACCAGTTGTGGCGCATCTGCCAGGGGCATGATGACCAGCGGCCCTACCACGTGCACCCTGGGACATCTGTCTATGTGGTGCCCTGCCAAACATCTGGCTATGCCTGCTGTGACCAGACACAATAGGCATGGTTACACTCTCCTGTGCACTGCCACCAAATGCCAGCTGTGCACTGAAACTGTGTGCGGAGTTGGGGTGGCTAAAAGCGGGATGTCAAATGATGGCGCTGTTTTGGCCCCTGACAACCCCACCTGTACCTCAACAGTACTATCATCATCTTCAGTGTCTGTATGGACACCAACATCAAATTGCATACAGGAGGGACCCTGACCCAACTCGCCACCTGTGGGGGGAAAACAATAAACACACTTTTGCTGCGGTAGCGTCGTCACCTCACAGTAAGACGCTGTCCGGTTTGACTCTCAGCTAGAGCGTCTTCTGTGTGGAGAGATGCGTAAATGGGCATTCCTTCAATGAAGGTTGTGCGTCAGGGCTGGCAACTCGGTACGTAAAAATCAACTGTCCATCATTAGCGGACCGGAGTTCTGTTGTGGTGATCCCTAACCGGAGAAGAGCCGAACACACACACACACACACAGCATCACACACACACACACACATACACACACACACACACACACACACACACACACACACCCGTGACTTTACAGACAGTCCCACATATATTCCCACGCGTTCTCCATCCTGCATCACACTTTGTAACATACACTCATTAATGCCACTCATTAACATATCATTCCTCTAAAAGCCTAGACAAGTGATCACTACACAATTCCTGTTACTCCATTACCTCCCTGACCTGAGTGGAGTTGTTATACATGGCCTTAGTGCTATCATTCAGTGTTCACCCTGTGTATGTCTGGACATCATGAGTATGGCCCCCTATATGTGAGGGGCTACTATGTTCACCATAATATCACACAGTGGGGTGTTTTGTATGCATTGCTCAGTACATGCCAGATATGCTGCTCAAGCAGCCTATCCTGTGACAACTGTAATATATGGATACACTGTCTGATGTTGTCTAGTAATTCCCCAATGCATCTGTAGTGCTGCATACGTGGGTTGTCAGTCACCTCTCTGCTGTATGCAATATTAAATGTAAACCTGGTGTCTGCCTTCCCTACCAATGCCTGTTCCATGCTACAGACCTTATTATACTATCAGCTGTCCTGTGATTACATACATGACAAGTATTCCTGGTGTGTTATGTGTTAGTCCATGTACTGCACGATCCCAAAGGGAAGTACTGCTGTATGAACAACCCCACAATCATACATGTGCATACATGGACACCCACACAAACACACGCATCCTACATGCATCAACCTCCCTCCACTTCACCAGAGTGACCCTACAGGCAAACTAACCACCCGAGACACACACACGCACGCAGGTGAGGTTGCACAATGACAGTACACACAGTTCTCCTATTACCCATCTGTCAACATGCATAACATATGGTACACAACAGCATGCAGTGCAACTATAGTCAATCCATGCTAGCAACAGTATACATGTGTGTGATGCATGTGCTGTGTTACTAGGTGATGCCCCTTCCCCTGGATACCACTGCACTCATGTACACAGTATTGCAGTGTACCTGTTCTGCACCCTGCCATGTACTGTGCACCACACCTCACAGGTGTACAACCCATTGCTGAATGTGTAGTACTGTATCAGTTATGTCAGCTTTAATGCTCACAGCTCCTATGTTTTTTAGCAACACATACCTGGGATGATAAGTGGAGATGTGTCATTTGTGAATGCCTGATGTCTGCTTTACAGCTCTCAACATCAGTGGACCATGTATGACCAATCCAGTCTATTACACTGATGACCGTCAGAGCATACTGTGGCTATGGGGAGTGTACACCCCCTTATTGTTATGATGCACCCTTCCTTGATCTGTCATGGGACCACATCACCGCATATATTAACAGTACATGAGCCCGATATGTGACATATGTCCTGTACATTCACATGCAGTGTCTATGGAATGTTTTAGGTGTGCTGATGCTGACTGCGATGCACACACTCCATGTGTACATATGTGTGCACACCCTTATCATGACTGCTTGTTGCACCTATTGTTGTGTACTACAGCAGTCACTACTCATGGCAGGGGTATACTAGCATGGGCCATCTGCATTTGTCAGTGTATGTTCAGTCTGCCCTACACATGTCCCCCTAATCTGCATGATTGCAAGGTCTACTCATGTGCACATCCCTTGGTGTTCGCACACTGCCGTCACTATTGCTGTGAGGGTAGGGTTATGTCTGCTACAGTTCCCGAACCTGACTGTGTGCAGATAAAGCCATTCTTAGCATCCTTAGGATCCCTGCTGCAGTACACTGGTGTGTCATGCTGACACCCCCCACCTTCAGCCTTTTTTCAGATGCTTGACAAGTAAGGCCTACACATGTGTCAGTTTGCAGTGTCCCTTACACTGAGCACCACATGTTATAGCCTAATCTCAGCTGATAATGTGGACCACAGTAATACGTTATGCCATATGTAACTCTGCAACAGTTGCCATTGTTCTACCTGGTATATACACTGATGTTGCACTGTATACTGGTGGTGTTTCAAACATGTCCCTACTGTAGGCCATGTCTCCCACCATTATGTTACTCCCTGTGAACACATTCCGCAGTGACAGGATGTTGATTATCTTGCAGGTGTCTGACATACCCTTCCGATACCACATCATGGTCACCACTGTGATGCCGTGCATTTAACAGCAACCATACGTCCACATGTACAGCATGCATTCTGGGTAGGTGTGTTAGATGTGTGCATGGAATATGTCATAGCAATTACATGCCCGGTGTATTGGCAAGCATCAGCATAAACCATACTCACCAGCTACAGGCTGCTGCCTTGGTGGTATACCGGAGTGACCTACATAAGAGGGTGAGAGATGCAGAGTTAGTGGCCACAGCATTACAATACATCAACAGTACATATCCACAATACTACCACATATACACATCTGTTTATCACTACTATGCAGCAACAAACTATATCTATGACATGTCAGATATGCATGATCTACCAATACAGATGCGGATGCATACGTAACAGTCTGCTGATGTGCCCTGTGGCCTTACCTGCACGCTCCTCAGCCGATGTGTAGGTAGCACCCACCTCCACAATGGTGTCTGGCAGTTGTTGGCTATGTGGACAGGCAGGTGCCATGAGGCTGGATAGGAGCTCCTCAACATGTGTCAGGGGGGGGTGGATGGCATGCCCCCCCTGTTGAGAGGTGATCCCCCTGGTCTGCAGCAGCGTGCTGACGGGCATTGCAAAGCAGGTCAGAACAATGATGCCGGGTCTGCTCATAACGGCAGTTGTGCAGTCAAACATCATTGACAGTATGGACTAGGTCATTCCACAGGGCAGTCTGCTCCTGCTGCTCATGGGCAGCTCGGTCAAGCAAGACAGGGTAGTGCTGGATTAGGTGGTTTACCACTGTTTCATTCTCAGCAGCTGAGTAAGCCAGGAACCTTCCATGTGACATCTTGCCTGAAAGACATAAAGATGGAAACAGTTGTGAGCAAATCATACAGTAAGGTTACCATAGTTTTTAATATACATCACTGTCACCCCCACCATATTAGTGGCAACAAACTGTACACACAGCTCAATTGTTATGACTACAGCTTACCTGCCAGTGGGATAGATATTGTATTGTACCACACATTGTGCAATGTGTTTGTAGCCATGTTCCCTGTGTGGACACTATCATTGTGGCCTGTTAGACTATTCACCTCCATGTCATTGTCAGGGCCACTATAGACTATTCACCTACATGCCATTGTCAGGGCCACTATGGTTCCATACATGCCTGTGGTATGCTTGCTATGTGATTGCTGCACATATAACATTCTGTGTTATTGGGGATATCTATCCATGCTGTTGGACATGTTCCAGGATTGTGTAGACTATTACTACCCACATATGTTCTATAACAGTGACACAGTAGCATGTTTATGGACTATTGGCCAGCAGAACCACCTCTCCAAACTCATCTGCTCATGTTACCAGGCCACATCATATGTGGGACCCACCCAGGGGCCTCTTCATGTACTGATCCAGCAATACCTTCAGGTGGAACCAACTCGGGGGATGTTGTCCCCCCACGGGGGCACACACAGACATGATCTTGTCCTCCAAGGTTAGGTCCAGAGTCTGTTCCATAGCAGGCTCCACAGACACATGTGGGATGTGTTACATCACCTTGAGGCACCCAGTACAGATTCACAGGGGTCCACATGCTCCCCCTGCTCAGCCTCCAGGCCAGGCACCTTTGGGACGTGGACTGCTGTTGTGAGTAGCAGTGAGTGGGAGGCTTGTTCCCATTGTGTCCATATTGGGGCCCATGGGGCTTCCACATCACAGACCACACACAATATCCAGGGTGTTTACCCACCACATGTGTCATATACCACTCCTGTAGGCTGTCCTCTATATCTACCAACTCTGATCACCTCCACAACTATACCTGCCATACTTACCCATATTCCCATTCCATACTTCACAATCAAGGGGAATGTGGTCCCAACAAGGGGTTCACATGTGACATACCCATCCATGTTGCACACACTGACAGCTGTAGATATCTGTGTGTATTGCTATGCGTGCTGTTCCCTCGCACATAGCATGCAGCACTGTGGTGGTAATGTAGGGGACATGTATTTACATGCATACATAGTTTCTTTCCTTCTGTTCCTCCTTTCTTAAAAAAAAATTGCCTGAATCTCCTTGTATTCTGACTGTGCTTCTCAAACATTTTGGAAATATAGAGTATATTTTAGTGCATTTATTAAAACCGTATTTGTCTTAATACTGCTACAACTCAAGTGCTCTAGATTGCACTGCATCTTAATTGTTTTAGTGTGTGTTAGCTGCTTTTCTGTATATATAGACTTTTCTTTATATGTAGACTAGCTACTTATTTTACTTTATTACTGCCTCTTAAATCGTTTTTCAGTTGTGCACTTGCCTTGCTTCAGTTAAAAAGTTTTAAATTGGTAATTTTGTAGAATTTTAATTGCATTTACTGTTTAGGACTACACACTCAAGTGCATTAGCCTTTTCTGTTTATTTACTGTATTATTACATTGCTTAGCCTGTTTTAACAAAAACAAAAAATACTATCTTGTTTGCTCGTTTCCTAGCTAGTATAGTCCAGATCCCAGGCTTTGCTGGTTTCAGGACTTTATTTTCTGTGTTCAGAGCTATCCACACCTTGGTGTGGTAGAGGGAATTCCTACTGCTTACCAGTGGGAGTGGTGAGCATTGTACTGTCTATCTAACACTAGAGGAGTGGTTTCCAGCTCTGAAATTGTAATTTTATTAGCCATTTTGGACTGATTTCTATCCCTTTCAACTTTCTGGCTTGGAAACGCGTGTGTTTGCACATTTTTTGCATCCTGCAGCACTGCAGTGCTATGGTTAAACTATTCCAGGTGCCAGAAAGTCTGCTCTTCAAATTTTCCCTTAGAAGTAACTGGTTTCTCAGTAGTAGCACTAAAATCTGAACCCCTGTGACTAGCACTTGCTCTAGAACCTGCTGGAAAGCACTAGGAAACCTTAAACTGATACAAGCACTCAACTCTCCTTGTTAATAAGGAGAAATTAATCATAGGCACTAAAACCTATAATTGCAAAGTACCTTGCAAAGGTCAGGGAAAACAGCTCTTGTACTTGACAAGAAAAGCACCTAAACAGGTATGTCCAACGGTCAGCTTCCGGTGATTTCTCCTGTTCACCTGGTGAATCTTGGCATACTGGGGCAATGCAGCAACTGCCTCATGTACACAGACAACCCTCTCCTGCTACCACCCAACACTACAACCTGCAAGAGATGCATTTACATAGCCAAACTGGAAGTAAAGCTCTCTCCACTCAAGATTGTGCTAGACAGTCAAGAGGAGAAGATTAACACCTGCACTACACCTCAGGCAACAGATAGCCCTTCAAAACCCACACCATCAACACCGACACATAGCAACACTAAACCCACATATGCGGAAACCCTTAACATTAATCTGCCCAAGCAACAAGGATGTCCGAAGCTGAAACACAAATAAACACCAGTCACAACCAAAGTGACACATAGCTCACAACACAGTGTGCCACCCAACAACAGCCCCTAAGGCAAGACAACGTACCCAACACTTTAGTCATAGGTGACTCTATAGTCAGGCACACTGATGACCCACTCACCAGGTTGAACAAGGAGAAAATTACAGTCAGCTGCCTGTCGGGTGCCAGGATCCGCCAAATAATGCATGCACTTAGGTCACTCCACAACAAGTACAAATATGACTCTGTCATTGTCCATATTGTAGTGAATGACTTGAGACACAGGGGTTCAGATTTTAGTGCTACTTCTGAGAAACCAGTTACTTTTAAGGGAAAATTTGAAGAGCAGACTTTCTGGCACCTGGAATGGGGTACCTCCCTGGACTACATGAAAAGAGACATGGAAGAGCTCTTGGATCATGTGGCCCAGGGAGGTATGACCCTAGCCCTGAGTAGCATCCTGCCTTTGCCCAGAATGATGCCACAGTATAAGGACAAAATGATTGACTTAAACAATTGGCTAAGCTTCTGGTGTCATTCAAAGGGGATCCAGTATCTGTCTGCCTGGGACGACATGATCGACAAACCACAATGCTTTGCCAGAGATGGTCTGCACCTGTCACCCCTGGGGTTCAGGTTACTGGCTAAAGCTCTTGCCACCCCTATAGTGCCTTTTTTAGGCAAGGTTCAAAGGACAAAATCACAACCATAACCGATACAAGCATGCAAAATCTGAAGGTAATGCTACTCAATGCTAGAAGTCGTAACCTCAAAATGCACTCTCTCGAGGCACTCCTAAAAATGGAGAACATCGATATCTGTGCAGTAACTGAGACCTGGTTCAAGGCTCCAGAGAGCACCCCTGCAATACCAGCCTACAACTCTTACCACACTTTTCATCCAGCAAACTAAGACCGAAACACTAAAGGTGGAGGAGCGTCCATATTCACACCTTCATGCTAGTTGCCCAACACAATGCATCTGAAATTCTCCAGGTGCAACTAATGCTGGGTAAGACTGCAATCCAAATTGTAGCTTGCTACAGATTCCCCACCATGCCCCAAGATTCTCACTACACCTTTCTAAACATACTGGAAAATATTAAGATACAACCAAACACCCTAATACTGGGTGATTTCAACTACCCTGCCATTAACTGTGAAAACTACTCGGGTACCAACACCTTTTCCCAACGGTTCTTGGAATTCATAAATTCTAATGCCCTGGATCAACTAATCCATTGTCCCACCAGGGGCTCCAGTATCCTAGACCTGGTCATTACCAACATGGGAGATAGATACTCCACACCAGTGGTCACCCCCTCATTGGTCAGGTCTGACCATAAGCAAATCACCCTTGACATCCACATCCCATCCTCACCCCCCAGTAGGGAAACCTCCGTAAAAAACTTCTCCAAAGCCAACTTCACAACTTCATGCTACTCAAGTTAGAAGTGACAAACTTCATGACACCCATGCAGACAGGAGCTGAAAGTTCGATTGCTGAATCCTACACTAAGGCACTGTATGAGCACATCCACTCGTGTATGAATTGTGCCATCCCAAACAGAACCAAGACGCTCTCTTCCAAAAATAGGAAGCCAATCTGGTGGTCCCCTGCCATAAACAAACTATACAACAGAAGGAAGAAACTGTTGCAGAAAAGAGGAAAATCCCAGGATTTAAAAAACTCCTTATGAAAGAAGCTGAGATCCCTCATAAAATCCTCCAAAGCTAGTTATGAAAATAAAATTGCCAAAGATTCCAAAGACAAACACTAGGCATTGTATAGTTATGTCCAGAATCTAAATGGCAATGCTCAGATCTACAACAGAATGGCATAAAATATACTGATCCCAAGGATATTGCCAATATCCTGGCAGATCAATTTAGTGCCAACTTCATCTCCCTCTCATCCCTTAAAGGGCCCATCTCAATACCAAAAGATTGCAAATTCCAGTAATCACGGCCACACAGGAAGAAACCACACTCTCCAAAGCTAAGAATACAGCATCCATGGGACCAGATGACATCCCGGGCTGTGTACTACATGAGCTACAAAATGAACTGACACCTCACCTAAGTGTCATGTTTAATCATAGCCTCATCTCAGGCTTCGTGCCCATGGAGTGGCACACAGCTACAGTTATCCCACGCCACAAGGGGGGATCCACCTTGGATCCCGGAAGCAAACTTCACACTTCTCAAAACCGAGGTGGAATCCTTCAAAGCCCCCGGGCCAGTGGAAAATACGGCCCAAACTGCAGACTCCTTTACAAACGCTTTCTATGGACACCTACAGAAATGCATGGATCGTGCTATCCCAAATAAAATCAAGACTCATTCCTCCAAAGGCAGGAGACCTGTCTGGTGGACCCCAGCCATAAATAAGCTATACAACAGAAGGAGGAAGCTACTACATGATAGAGCAAAATCCCAAAAAGGGAAGGCATCTCTGATCAGTACTAGCAAGAAACTACGATCCCTCATAAAATCAACTAAGGCCAGCTTCGAAAGAAAAATTGCACAAGATGCTAAAGATAATCACAAGGCCTTCTTTAGTTATGTCAGGAACCTGGGTGGCAACTCCCAGATATGCTCTGAGTTAGTTCAAAATGACAAAAAATACACTGAACCCACAGACATTGCCAACATCGTGGCAGACAGGTTCAGTACAAACTTCTCCTCCCCTTCCCCCCTAAAAGAGCATATGTCTATCCCAACAGAGTGTAGCCTCCCTGACATCACAGATGCACAGGTGAGAGCTGCCCTCTCCAAAGCAAAAAACACAGCATCAATGGGACCGGACGGTGTCCCGGGCTGCATCTTACACAAACTCCAAGAAGAAATGAACCCTCACATAAAGTCACTGTTCATTCTCAGCCTTACTACAGGATATGTACCCAAGGAATGGCGTACAGCAACAGTGGTCCCACTCCATAAAGGTGGTGCCACAACGGACCCCGGAAACTATCTCCCTATAAGCCTGACTAGCCTGGTCTGCAAAGCTATGGAGTGTATCATCATGAAACTCATAAACAAAGACATTGGGAACCTCCAAACACTGGATCCTACCCAATTCGGCTTTGTTAAGGGCAGATCATGCCTCTTGAACCTGGTCGACTTCTTTGAAACAGTCACCAAGGCCATAGATGAAGGGAAGGTAGTCCACACAGCCTACCTGGACCTTGCAAAAGCCTTCGACACAAGTGGCGTCCCACAAGGCTCAGTCCTCAGACCTCTCTTGTACGGTATATATTTCTCTGAGGTACAGGCTAACATGGGAGGACTATGGCTGACCAAGTTCACAGATGACTGCAAACTGGGTGCCATAATTGACTCACCGACTGACACAAGCATCCTCCAAAAGGGTCCCACAGAGACAGATAACTGGTGCCAGAGCCATGGCCTAAAGCTAAATGCCAAAAAGTGCATAGTCAGCCCTTTGGGAAAAACAAAGTGCCCACAAATTACCACATAGTTGATAATCCATTAAGTACGGAAGAAGTAATTAGGGATTTGGGGACCCAAGTAGATAGCAGTCTCTCCTTTGACAATCACGTTGCCAAAGTGGTTAGAAAGACCTTCTATATAGCCCACCTTATCACGAAAGGGTTCACATCTAGATCAAGAGAGGTGATTGTGCCCCTCTACTCATCAGGCCCATAATTGAATACAATGCCCAATTTGGGATGTACCTTACCAGACACCTGCAGCAACTGGAAAGACCCCAAAAGTACCTCACCAAGAGTATCAAGGGACACAAACAGATGCCCTGCGCAGTTAGGCTAAAGAAACTCCAGCTCTACTCAGTTGCTTACCGCCTACTCAGAGGCGATCTGTGCCTGATGTATAAAGCCATGTCCAACCCAGAATTAATGGACATGCTCCACCTCAGGAAATCAAAATCCCTTAGAGCTACACGCTCCAGGGACTAAAACCTCAGCATAGAAATAAATAGGACATGCTGGAGGGACAGATTCATATCCCAGAGGCTCCCCTCACTCTGGAACAAAATCCCAATCCATGTTAGGCAGAGTCCCTCAATGACCCTCTTCAAGAGAAATCTTGACGAGTGGATGGGAGATCGTAGGTTTACCCCTGGGAACTCTTCTGTGTCCCTACTAGACAGAGGCACAGTAAACTAATCTCAAAAGGGCTATCTTTTGTGACCTACTATACAGAGGCACAGTCAACTAATCTAAAAGGGTGGCGAAAGCCAAACACACTCTGGCTAGGCTTATAAATGCCCTAGGGCAGATAGCCTAGTATCAACCTATGAACCTATCAGTCTGATGAGCCTGATCTGCAAGAGCATGGAATGCATTATCATGGAACTTATAAACAAAGACATTTGCAACCTTCAAACACTGGACCCCACCCAGTTTGGGTTCGTGAAGGGCCGATCTTGTCTCCTGAACCTGATTGACTTCTTCAAATCAGTCTCCAGAGCTGTGGACGAGGATAAGGCGGTCCACACAGCTTATATGGACCTCGCGAAAGACTTCGATACCATCCCCCACTCTGGAATCATAGATAAACTTACTAAGCTGGGCATAAATTCCTACGTCACTCGATGGGTTGCCAACTGGCTTACTGACAGAACCCAGACTGTAAAAGTAGCCGACTCCAAATCCAGTTCCAGACAAGTGATAAGTGGAGTACCTCAGGGTTCAGTCCTGGGACTGCTCTTGTTTGGCATCTACTTCTCTGAACTACAGGCCAACACTAAGTGACTCTGGTTAACAAAGTTCGCAGATGACTGCAAACTGGGAGCCATTATTGAATCCCCAAATGATGTGGATATTCTACAAAAGGGCCTTACAGAAACAGATGCTTGGTGCCAGAGTCATGGGCTCAAGCTTAATGCCAAGAAATGTATATTTATCCACTTTGGGAAAAAACATGTACTCATGACTTACAAAATAGGTGGCAGTACACTAAACACAGAAAGTGCGATGAGAGACTTAGGGACACAGGTGGACAGTAGTCTCACCTTCGATAACCACATCGCCACAACAGTCAGGAAATCCTTCTATGTGGCACACCTCCTCACTAAGGGCTTTTCATCTAGAAAAAAGGAGGTCATTGTCCCACTGTACTCATCCCTCATTAGACCCATTATAGAGTACAATGCCCCATTTGGTATGTACCTCACAAGACATCTGCAACAGCTGGAAAGGCCACAGAAATACCTCACTAAAGGAATCTCAGGCCTAAAGCAGATGCCCTATGCTGACCATCTAAAAAAACTCCAGGTATACTCTGTGGCATATCGCCTCCTCAGAGGTGATCTCTACTTAACATACAAGACCATGTCAAACCCTGAGCTGTTGGACATGCTCCACTTAAAGAAATTCCAATCCCTCAGAGCCACACGCTCCAGGGATCTAAACCTTGTCATCACAGTGAACAAAACATGCTGGAGAGATAGGTTCCTGACCCAGAGACTCCCCATACTCTGGAATAGACTGTCCATACATATCAAGCTGAGTGCCTCTTTGGCCCTCTTCAGAAGGAACCTTGATGACTGGATGGGAGACAGGAAATTCACCCCGGGTATCATGTCCGTCGCCCTGCTAGACAGGGGTCCAGGGAAGTAAATATCCAGGGAATTGTTATGGCTAGGCTTGTATAGGCCCTAGGGCTGATAGCCTAGCACCAACCTATGAACCTATATATGTTTGTGTTTGTATATATGTAGACATGTGCATATAGGTATATATCTATATATGTGTAGATATAGATGATGTATATATGTGTTTTTATATATATATATATATATATATATATATATATATGTTTACACATGGGTATATGTATATTTGTGGACATACGTGTGTGTGTGTGTGTGTGTGTGTGTGTATATATCTATATATATATATATATGTACACATATACCTATATATAGGGTACGTTCAACATCAGGTTCACAATCTCACAACACCTTCCTACACAGCTGCACTGTTCTGCCTTGCTACAGTACAGACAGGTGCCACATATGGACACAGCCTGACATTAGGGGGTATATGTAGGGCCAGATTGCAGGAAACCCTATTACACACCTATGGCATTCCAGCATGCTCCAATACAGGTTAACCTGAGTATCCTGCAAGTGGTGGGCTGTGGAACCTACGTGTCCATCATTATGGCATTACTTCCACCACCAGGTATTGGCCACAGTAGTATACATGCTTCCCATTACACAACACACACCGTGATGGCTTGCATCTTTATCAGTCAGTGCTGCTCTGCACAGTTGACTGATATGGCCCACTACCCACAGGCTCAGACTCTATTGTCCTTAACAGTTGT
Source organism: Protopterus annectens (assembly GCF_019279795.1). Lineage (NCBI taxonomy): Eukaryota > Metazoa > Chordata > Ceratodontiformes > Protopteridae > Protopterus > Protopterus annectens. The sequence goes on along the minus strand of NC_056742.1, from coordinate 406,305,266 downwards.
TCAGCTGAACATCATTACAACAACAACACCTGATGGCACATATAAATCGTTCCACATCATCTGTCCCATTATTATGAACCAAGTACTACAGTCAATTACATGCATATATACGTCACATACCTGCTGTGGGAATGATGTCTCTCCTGGATGGACATTTTTTCTTTTCTGTTTTTTTTTTTTGTTTTTTTGCCTTTCACTCTCTCTCTCTCTCTCCATCTTGGTCTGTCTCCAGTAAATGGATTGAGGTGCTTTGGATAGATTGCAGCATGGCTGTTGTAGGTGATGCATATGATCAGGTGAAGGCCTCTGCACCAGTCTGTGTCCTCCACTTCCTACCTGCATGCAGCATTCTGTGTAGTACTTCCAATTACCACAGTCATGGCAACCCACTACTATAAATTCCTATGTCATGTGGGCGTGGGTCCCTTTACCTTTCCTATATGGTGAACATCCTTTCTGTGTTTGGGCAGCAGTGTTACAGACAGCAGGTAGCAATACCTCTTACAAGAGAACTTGCACACTCAGGCCAGCTACATATTTGTATGAGGTTCCAGAAATAGTGTGAGAGTAGTGATGTATGCATTGTATAGCACTGGTGTTACAGGGTTTGTCTGTACATACTAGTTTAACATGGAATGCAGTCTGTCTGCATAGCTCTCAACTGTCAGCCTGTCCACTTGATGGCCAGAGGTGTGCCTGTTATGTTTTGTCTGTCCACCACACAGATCTTGTGTCAGATATATCACTGGCAGTGTGTGTGTGTGTGTGTGTGTGTGTGTGTTGAGTGCTGTCAGTACATGGCTACATCCATTTGTATTTCTAACTTCATATGCCTGACTAAGGGTATGTTGCAGCCTATCCTGTAACACCAGCGACTTGCTTAGTGTATGACAACAGTAAGCGTCAGTCCTCCACCTACATACCAGGCATTGTCCATATGACATGCTGTCAGGGGTTGTTATGTAGTGGGCTGTGAGTATGTCATGCTGCCATTCCTACCATCAGTCCACTGCTGTTGTGGCCCATACACATATTGTGGGGTTGGGTCCATATATGTGCAGCCTTCATCTACACAATACATGTGTGGTCTTATGCACTGCAGAGGCCAGTGTATGTAACAGTGGTATACATACACTGTTACATACACTGGCGTTTGCAGTGTATGTAACAGTAGTATATGACCCTGTATGTCAGTCTGTGGGGGGGGGGGGGATGCACCATAACTAACCTAGGCTGTTACAACATGTTAGGGTATCAGGGGTAAGCTGCCTTAAGGTATCTGGATGTACATTACCATACAGTGCACCTTGGGTAAATGCAGGCCTACTTCTTCCTGCCATACAGACTGTTCTGTTTGTCAGTGTGATTGTGATGGTGTCAGGTATGCCTTGTTATGTAACAGATGCATCCCATTGTGTCAACTAAAGTCCTTACCCCCTAGGGGTTGTGTACAGAGTGTAGATAGAGGCTGGTGGACTATACATCTGCATTACTTACTGCTGTTTGATTGTTATCCTGTGGCCCAGTCTGTCTTTACAATTGTACTACTTGAAGGCATTGGCCTGGACAGCAACATATGTAAACCTTTCCAGTATAACTGTTTCACAGTTGCATTAGTCTGTTATATGTATGTCAGAGTCTAAACAGCTATATGACATGGCATATACACCTGTAATAGTACACAAATAAAGCTTTCCCATGTATGCAAAATTGTGTATGGTGTTATATCCTTTGAACTCTCTGTGGGTATATGTTGCAGGCAACAATTGTCATTTGCATGGGTGGCTCATAAAGTGTCCAGTTGGTAAGGTGGCAACTGTAGGCATAGTGAGTATTCCGTATTGTGTGCACCTTCTACATATGTATCTTCTTATACATATTTCTGTGTGTGTATGTGTAGTTACATATGTATATATATATATATATATATATATATATATATATATATATATATATATATATACATATATCTGTCTGTGTATATGTATCTTAGGAATGTTGACTGCTTCCACATTGTACATTCCCTATAATAGCCAGACTGTACTGCATAATATGTCACTTATACCAGCCAGACATCATACAGGTGGGATGGAGTACTGTTAGCATCTTGTGCCCATGTTGTGTTAGGTCCTGGTTATGGGATTTGCCACAGTTGGTATTGTATTGCAGGGTAGACGTGTTTGGCTGTGGGGGGATATCTATACGTACAAGACGTATGTTGTTTGGGCCCCCTCACCCCCATTAACGGTGCATGTGGACATATGTTTTTGTTATGTTCTCTTATATATCTATAGATATATGTCTGTATATACATATATAGATATATATTTATGCTTACATATATATATATATATATATATATATATATATATATATATATATATATAAATATGTCATATCTATTTAGATATAAATATATATACAGACACATATACATCTACATGTTTAAATGCATTTCCTGTATTGTCGAATGACTGTGCTGGATGATATGTTTGTGAAAACATCAGGGTTATGTATATCTGACATGGCTTAGTGGTAAATCACTTTGGCTATGGCGTGCAGGGTCCTGGGTTTGCGCCTTGCAGAAGCTGTTTATTTTGTTGCTGGGCAGAACAAGGGCTGTTGGATACAGAGTGATCAAGGCACTTTTAAGCAGTTGTAAGCGGGTTTGCGCAGGTTGACACGGAGGTGAGCACTGCTAACTTCCGGTTACAGTTTATTATACTGATTTAGCTTCTCAGTTGCTTAACCTGTGTAGGCATTACTTACCCCATGCGCAAACAGGCTTAAACCCGCTTACTGCTGCTTAAAAGTGCTTACTCCTGCTTACCCCTGTGCTAATTTCTTTAAAAGAAAAGAAAAGAAAAAGGGTTGATAGGAAAGTGGTGAAAAAGGGGCACAAAGAGGGAAAGACAGTAGGGAAATTAGCTAGGGATGTGCAGGAAGTGTGTAGGGAAGGTCCATAGCTGCCCTTTTCTTCTACAGCAACAGCTGTGCATATACACTGAATTTGGAGGTAGATTTGGACACTCAAACCCCTAAGAGAGGGGTGAGGACAACAATAATATGTTGTGATGCCAATTAGACCAGATTACGTGTCCAGTGAACATGTATGCGAAATGGACAGCTATGTATGGGGCGTGATTTTTTTTTTTGGGAACAGATTGCCCTTTTTTTTCAGGTGAGAGTGGGATGTTGGGGAGGGATAGTAGGTATATTTAGGGTGGTAGGTTGGGTAGGTTAACAGACAAGACAGACAAGATGCATACAGGGGCGGTATATGACACGTTGGGGGTAAACACCTTGATGGGGAGCAGTGTTGGGAAATCGGAAGCCCATGAGCCCCCTAATGGAAACAGTGGGACTGAGGTCCCCACCCATAGGCAGTCACCACTGCACCTTCACAGCCCTGAAGGTGACTGTGCTGGGGGCTGATTCAGAGAGCCAGGCCGACCCTCTAGTTGTGACACGCGGCCCTCGAGCTGGAGTAGCAGATCTCCGACCTCCCTGCAGAGCTCGCTATGCACCACAACCCGGACCTGGCGACGGGTGACAGGTTCCTGTCCGCGCCCACTCAAGCTGGAGTAGCAGATCTCCGACCTCCCTGCAGAGCTCGCTATGCACCATGACCCGGACCTGGCGACGGGTGACAGGTTCCTGTCCGCGCCCACTCCTGGGGGGGGTGAGCCCCATCCCCCGAGGTGGTTCCACACGAAGGTGGTGCAGGACCAATGGACGAAGAAGAGGTCCTGGGTTGGGCCTCAGATGTGCTGGTGCCCGGTGCCATGGCCAGCTGAGGTGGGACAGGTGGGTTTGCTGGGACCCACATTCCCATACGTGCTATGGTGTTTATGTTTTATCAACATATGTGGGTTAGTAATAGTCATCACATTCCAGGATTAGGTATAACAGCATGCATAGATATTCCCATTAACCCAGACACCAGATATGGAACAGTTGCTTAGCAAACAGAACACATGCATATATGGGACCACAGTGGTAATAACAGCAGCATGTAGTGCATTGGCACCATGCCACCAGTGTTGGAGTATTTAACATAGCACATGCATACAAACAGATTTAAATAGTTATCAAACAATAGGACATATGTCCCAACATTATAGTGAAGTCGTCATGTACCAGTTGAGTTGGCTATTTAGTGTATTGTTGGAGATATGGTGGGGGGGAGAGAAAGATGTCAATTAACAAGTATATTAATGTAGTTCACATTACTTTCCTAGTCAGTGCTGTTATCTGTACCTTACAAGTATTACTACACTACCCTATTGTCTTAGTTTGGACAGTGATATGGCTGTCTACAACTATATACATGAACTGGTTTTACCTGCAGTATACACCTCTTACCTGGTATACCCGTGGAGGAATTGTTTAACACTGACTAACTGTTTCTACACATGCTCCCAGATTCCAGGTTGATGTTATGCACATACCTGTCCATCTCTTTTTGCATGAACTCTGGCCATGTCTTGACCACATGCAGGTGAACCCGGACATATGTAGACTACTGCCCTCTTCAACCTTTAGTGACTTACAACACTCTTATACAGGATTTCCTAGACAGTTATATCATGTAGCACAGTGTGGGTGATAGTGATGAGTAACACCTTATTATTCAGAGCAACTGCAACACTAGTAATGTCATACAATACCAAAGTAAGCAGTATCAGTACAGGGTATCACTCTTTTATTTCTGGGCACAGTGTTCATATCTGATGGACCTGTGGGAACAATGTTTGTTAGCACTACCTGAATGTTGCCACACAAAGTACCAGATTTCACATTAGTATTATGCACTTACATCTCACACTGTTACTGTACACACTCTGGTCACAGCTTAATAAAATGGGGATGTAGATGGGACATACTTGGCTTATTACTCTCATAACAGTTTGGGGAGTTGCTAGAGTGATAGGTTTGTTCTTATAGATGTGTTACAATCAGTTGAATTTCTTGTTTGCAGCCTTTATGTCTAGGATCATCCCACTGATTTCCCAGGGGCACTCAGTGACAGGCAGCAGATATGGGCCAATTTACTGGACATTCTGGACATATCTGTACAGTTGTGGGGTATGATTCTGTATGCAGACTACTACCACTTCCAGAATTCGAACCATGGCTGTGTGTACTAAAAATACAACAGTTGATGTCTCAGTTGTGTGTGCTATTTGGATTTTGTTGTCTGTCTTTTCACTGTTTTCTGTCTCTCTCAGTTGTACTAGCTGACTCTGGGGATTGCACCAGTCATATACAGACATTCTTACACATTTTTATTTATGTTGCACAGTGTGGGTAACAGTGCTTAATACAACAGTACTATTAAGTGATTGCAAATCTACATTATTATATGATACCAGAGTAAACACATGCAGTACAGCAGTTAGATCTTCATTGTCAGGCAATTATGCTTTTATTTACATACAAGCTATATGAGACTCTTCCTGCCATATTATCTGGTGTATGCAGTACTTGCTTTAAACAATACAGGTTATGTACAGGCAATTCACTTACTAATACTGTTAGATTTATTTCCTATCACAGTATATGCAAGAGTATTACTAACCTGCCTCGCGTCACAACCTCTCCAAGCGACATCCATGGGCCTCCTGGCTCACAGCCCGTTCACTTGCACTGTGAAGGACATAAGAGGAATATTTATCCATACCTACCCATAATATACATGAGCTGGAAATTATTAAACAGGTAGTGGAGTGATACACACTAGTGAGACCTCCCCTTTTGTCCTAGCCTCTTGGATCCACTGATCCAAGAGATCCCGCTTTCACCGCTTCAGGTCGGCATAGTGATGCCTGACCTGCTCACCAGTTCGGGGTATGCCAGTGGCACTGGTGAGGTCACGAGCGAGACGGTCCCTGGCTTCCGCTTTATATTGGGAACCCTGGTACTTGCCCTGCAGCAGTCTCTGCACATTGTCTTTGTCAAGGAGTCCTGCCATGACTCTGGACTCCTGGATGCCCCAGCACTGTGCCCGAAAGCGCACTCAGTCTCCCATTCCAGACATGGTGCCTGCAAGGGAAGCTACAACCAATTATGAGATGTATTCCCACCTGTTGGGTTTAAATAGGGCCGATTTCCCGCACTTTGCAATGATTGGATGGTTTTGAAAAGGCTAAGCTATGAGCAAACCCGCTTACCTAAGGTTGGCATTGTTTAAAGGGGTATACTACTGGGCAAATTGAGTTTACTGGCCTACACATCGCTTACACCTACTAAGCTGGTCTGTGCAATGCTTAGCATTGCTTAATATTTACTTTGCATTATATTTGCTTTTTTGGCATTGATTTATTATTCATTACATGTTATATACATGTCAGGTACCTATGATTAATGTGTACGTACACTGTATGGGGTCCTTGTGTTTATTAGGGGATTTCAACACTTTATTACAATTACACCACACATCTGGGCTTACTGCAGTACTCCAGTTCACATATTTATGTTATGTAGTAGGTTATAGAACATAAGACTGTATATAGATTCCTTTCACATGTTCAGTTTGATTTTACTATAGTGAAGATTTGTTTGGTGATACCTCATTCTTATGTACTGCTGTGATAGCTTAGTGGTTAAGTACTGTGACTGTATTGTACAGGGTCCTGGGTTCAAGACCTGCAAAGGCTGTTTATTTTGTTTTCGGCCAGAACACCGGCTGTTGCATACAGAGTGATTAAGGCACTTTTAAGTGGGTTTGCACGAAGGTAAGCATTTCTAACCTCCGGTTGCATATGCCTACAGAGAGTTAGCTTCAATATTGCTTAACCTGTGTGCGCATTGCTTACCCCTGCGCAAATGGGCTTAAACCCGCTTACTAGTGCTTATATATGCTTACTCCCGCTTACTACTACTTAATTATGCTTACACTTGCTTACTAGTGCTTACTTCCACTTACCACTGCACTAATTTAGACAGTAATGTCTAATGGTTCTTGCGAAGGTAGGGGATTTGGAAACTGTATGGAGTTATCATTCATTACACATTTTACCTTAAATTTGTATCCTTGATTCCTGTGTACATGTACTGTATGGGGCACATGTGATTATCTGTGGACATTGCAACATTATGACACTGACACCTCACATCTGCAGCAGTACTCCAGTTCAGAAATATATGTTATTCTGTAGGTAATGCAACTATAAATATTGGTCATAAAGTGATTTGACATGGAAAATGGAATGTGCTGCAGTGCGACTCGAACTGGGAACAACTGCTTGTAAGGTGAATGCTTTTCCCACTATACTATTGCTGTACTGCTTCATTTGCATATATCTTGCTTTTTATCCTCTTGTACCATTTAAGCTGCATTAACTATAGCTAAACGATGGGCAAACCCGCGCACATACAGTTAAATTTCATCTGTTTCATAAGAAAATCTTTATATTTGTTGTTTTAACTGTTGCTCTTGTACACATGGGGGATGTTGCTGGGGGTATGCATACACCTATGAGCGGTTTTGCTCATTCATTTTGGACTTGTCTGCTGTTCTTCATTGCAGGGGCGTGTATATTCTGAGAGCTCTGCTCTCAGACACGCCCCCTGCACTCTTACTTGCTCCATGTAAGATTAAGATCTCAGACAGTGCGCCTTCATTAATATGCATGGCGCGCTGCCGCCATGCTTCTAAACGGCCGCTTCCGTGCAGGACTTAGCTAGTCCTGCACGGAAGGATAGTAAATCTGGGGGACCGTTTTATTTCTCATTCTTCAAACTTCCCTTAATAACAACCCCCCATCCATCTGTTCTTTTCTGCTTACCTCCTTTTTTCCTACTAAACTTCTTGTGCCTTTTCAAATTGTACTTGTCTTTCAAGATTTACTAGATGCTGTCTCCTCTTCTTATAAACCATTTCTTCTGCTACACCCTGCATAAGACATAAAAATAAATTTGTATTAATGAAACGGTCATATTTTTCTTGTTTTAACTTCATTATTGCAACATTTTCTCTTCCATTAAATGGGGTCTGTTCTACTACCCTATAGCATGTATAAACTTACACCATTCAAGTGATTGTATTCATACCCTTGGTACATATCTTGTATCTGACTATTCTAAACATTGTTTTTTATATATTTTATCTGTCTGCAAAATCAAATTAATTATGGAGCTTTTCTCTCCAAACCTATGCTGAAAAGCGTTTATTGCCAAATCAGAGTTTCCTGGTAAACAAATGCCAAATGAATAAAATAAGTAATTCATCATAACACAGAAACTAATAAACAAATAATGGGACATACAATACCCTTGTTTAATTTGCTTCCCAACCCATATCCTTTTCATTACAACACCGTTAGTACGAACCATTGAAAAAAAAGCTTTGTCAAGTCATTGTCTAAATTCCCTAATCTACTCTTTTTAGAGAAAGACAATGCCTCCCTCTGCCTGAACTCCACTTCCATTGTAAATAATAGTCAGGACTTTACTGGGAATATTTCATAACTGCAATGTTCAGGCCTTCATATAACCTCACAGGCCTCTCTTTCAAGATGTTAAGGGATCAGCCCTGCAATTTGCAGCTTAAAATTATTTATATCTTCTATCAGTCCTCCTGTATCTAGAAGTTTTCAGTCTTCCTGGGTAAATCCAGCACGACACAGAAGTCTGGATCTCAGGTCTTTCAGCCTACAGCGTCTCACTGCAGGACTGAAATGTTTTTGCTGTATTGTGGAATAATCATTGTCTGCAGACACTTGAGTACCTCCTGCATGTAGCTACATGTCTTTTTAACACACTTGAGAGACGCTTTTTCTCCCATTTAAAATTTTGTAATTTTATCAGTGCAAGTCTAGGTTGACTTTACCTCCAGTTCTTCTAGGGACAGAATCTTGGTGAGCACGATGTTCATCATGCATACAGCTGCAGTCATAACAGATGGGTTCTCCTGTCATCAGGCAGGTCCTCGGTCGGCCGAATTCCAAAGTCTAGGTCCGGCGTCGGTTGTCGTCGCTTCTTCCCTGACGTCAGTGTGACAAGGGTATAAAAGAACCAGCCGACGCCATTTTCTTCAGTCTTTCTTGCCGCGTGGTGCCCGAAGCAGAAGCAGTTCGCAAGTGCCAGTCGGCCAGCTCCTGAGATTACGAAAAATTTGGAAACCGAAGTCTTCTTAAAAGCTAAGTACCCCATTGGGGAAACTTTTCTTGCTTCAGACCGATGTCAGACAAAGTTAATAATTGTATTTCTTGTGGGAAGCAAATACCGCATAAGGATTTCCATTCCCTCTGTATACCTTGTTTAGGCCCAGACCACGACGTCTCGGTCTGTCACTTTTGTGCTACCTTCAACAAACGCACTATTAAGCATCGGGCGGAGTTCGCCCAGCATTTTTTTGGGAAAGCATTTAACTATACCATGTCGTCGGATACTCCGACTCCGGTTTTGTCTAAAAAACGCAAAGACAAGGACCGACACTAGAGGTCCGCGGCCACTACCGACACCACCCCAAAGCCGACTACACGTGGTCCGGTTCTCAGTGAGGTGCCTACGCAGCCCCTGATTACCGACGACACATCTTTGGTGGTGTCTCCTGTACCCGAGGTCGCAGGCTCCTCGGCCCACACCCCGACTACAGATACCGAAGCCACTCTTGGCGTTGAAACACAGAATGTGGACAGGTCCACCTCCACTCAAGGTGTCTTCAGACCTTCCTCTTCTTTCTCCATCAAGGCTTTCACCAAGTCTAAAGCATCCATGCACCCTAAAAGACCAGCTACACAGGGTCCATCTCTAGGCCCCATGCCTAAGAAATAGATGCTTAAAATGGCTGAGGATTTAATTACTTTAATCAGAGGTTCTCAGCCACCTCCGGACAAAAGGCCCAGAGTGGAGGAAGATTCCCCCTCCTCTGATCAGGGCTCCATTATTTCAGAACACTCTGATGATCAGGAACAGTCTTACTCCCCTTTTGAAGACTCTGATGCAGAGGAGTCTATTCCTTCTGTATCCCCCTGAGGATTACTCATTTGGGGAAACTTTGCATACCTTAAGGGAACACTTCCACTGGGAAGGCCAGGATTATTCAGATTCCAAGAAAAGGCTCAGGGAATTTCTTTTGTTACCCCAGCACAGGCCTCTGGCTATACCTCCTGTCTTGGACATCCTAGATGATGTTTACTCGGAGGCCTGCCTTAACCCGGACTCTCTACCTCCAGCTCCAGTTAAGCCTGACAGGTACTACAGGGTTCCTGACTCACACCAATTTCTTTACAAAAGCCATGCTGCTGACCTAGAAACTATCTCACAGGGGCCCAAGGGAGTTAAGGCTTCCATTGCCAAAAATCCACTGCCTTCCGAGAGAGATTCCAGATCCTTAGAAAGGTGGGGAGAAAAGGTATATACCTCGGCTACCTTAACCATGAGAGCCTTAAACTGTCAGTTTCATATGCTAAAATACCAACAGTTTCTGTTATCTCAATTGAAAAGTAAAATGTCACAACCTGAACAACCAGACTTGAAGGAGTTGCATGATTTGATGCATAGTGCAGAACAAGTGGGTAAACATACCTTACAATGTGGTTTTGATGCTCTAGAGGCCTCCTGTAGAGCTGCTGTTACAGGCTCAGTCATACGTAGGCATGCCTGGCTCAAGGAACAAGCCTTGCCTGATCATGTCAAAGCTAAATTACTAGACGCCCCTCTTCTAAAGGATGTACTATTTGGGGCAAATGCTGGGGAAGTATTACGGAAAATGGAGGAAAAAGCTAAATCAATGCAAACTGAAAGAATTTCTGCAGGTTCAACCCCCACGTTTTAGTAGAAATTGGCCTTCCAAAAACTGGCCCTTTCCTGCCACAGACAGACCCCAAAGAGGCAGATACAGGCGCCCGAGGGGCAGAGGACAATCACAAGGATCGTACAGAGGCAGACAATGGCAAGCTCCTACACAAAGAGGTGGTGAGGACAACTCACAATCTTTCAGAAAGCAGACCCAATGACTTTCCCCTTTGCAGGCCAACCAGGTCTCAAATGACAGCCCCCTTAGGAGGAAAGCTGGCACTATTCTCAAAAAATTGGCATGTTGTCACAAAGGACAAATGGATCCTGGACATTATAAACAGAGGCTACAAATTCCATTTTCCTTCCCTTTCCAAAATGAGAGGCATGCCAAACCTGCCACACAATCAAAGGGCAGAGGCACAAAAGCAAATTTCAGATCTTATAAACATGAAAGCTATTCAAGAGGTACCTACACACGAACAAGGTCAAGGTTTTTATTCCAGGCTATTTCTGGTGCCAAGGAAGGGAAAAGATTGGAGACCTATTTTGGATCTTTCCATCCTAAACACATTCCTACTTGTACCAAAATTCAAGATGCTCACTCTACAGCAACTTCTTCCCATGCTGGGCAAGGAGTCTTGGCTGGTAACATTGGACCTCAAGGAGGCATACCTGCATGTCCCAATCAGACAAAATTGCAGAAGATACCTCAGATTTCTTGCAGGTTCAACCCATTATCAATTCTCTGCATTGCCCTTTGGCTTATCTACTGCACCCAGAGTATTCACGAAATGCCTGGCATCAGTAATTGCCTACTGCAGACTTCAAGGGATACAAATATACCCTTATTTGGACGACTGCATAATGCAAGCGGACAGCAAGCACATTCTTCTGAAACATCTGGCTTATGTAATAATGTTATTAAACTCTCTGGGATACACAGTCAACAAAGAGAAATCAAGGCTAATACCCTCTCGGAATATAATTTTCCTGGGTGCCAGTTTGGACACAAACACCCAGATGGCCTACCTCATGCCAGAGAAGCAGGGGCAACTAATTCAATATTTCAGAACACTGGCAAATTGCACCAGGCTGACTGCAAGGAAAGTCCTGCAGGCTCTGGGATTCATGGCATCTTGCATCTTACTAATCCCATGTGCAAAGCTGCATATGAGAAAACTACAATGGTACCTAAAAAACATATGGTCTCAACACAGCCACAGTTTGGAAACAATAATACCACTAATTCCATGTCTGCAAAAGGAATTTCTGTGGTGGGCTCAAGCATGTCAAACAAACACAGGTCTTCCATTCAGCAAGCCTCAAGCAAATCAAGCCATCACAACAGACGCCTCGGACTACGCCTGGGGGGGCGCACATGACAGACCGGTGCATTCAGGGCAAATGGTCCCAAAAAGAAAAGCACATTCACATCAATCAGAAAGAAATGCTAGCAGTAATAAATGCTATTATAGCTTTCAAGGACCTTCTACAACCAGGTCAACTATTGATAAGAACGGACAACACCACCGTTATGTGGTACATAAGCAGGGAGGAACACATTCTTATCCCCTATGCAGACTGGCCATGTCACTTTGGAACATGGCCATGGATGTACAAATGGAACTACAAGCACAGTACTTGCCAGGCAAGGAAAACACGCTGGCAGACAACCTAAGCAGGAATATGACCGAGCCACACGAATGGAAGTTGCATCCAAAAGTTTTTACAGAAATAATACAAGAATGGGGAAGGCCAGACATAGATCTCTTTGCCTCTCACAAAAATCATCAATTGACGAAATTCTGCTCGAGGATCTTCCATCCAAAGGCCTGGAGAGTGGACGCTCTCTCTTTCAGTTGGACATCAATGACAGTTTATGCCTTCCCGCCTCTTCCTCTGCTGCCCAAAGTCCTATTGAAGACCAGAGCAGACAGACCAAAGATGATCCTCATTGCTCCGGACTGGCCAAGGCAACACTGGTACCCACTCCTGAGGAGCCTGACGCATTCCCCTCCATGGACCCTGCTTCTAATGCCTCTTCTTCTGACTCAGCACAGCTTCAAAACTCTTCACAGTCAGCTAAAAACACTCAATCTAGCCGCACGGAAGATTCCTTAGCATCACAGCAGGCCCTACTCTCCAAGGAGGTGCAGGATGTCATTTTGGAGGCCAGAAGGCCATCAACTAGAAAAGCTTACTCCGCAAAATGGAAACGTTTTTGTGTCTGGAATGAGAAAAAGGGCCAGAACCCTGGAAAACTGAATTTACCTCAAATACTACAATATTTGGCTGAACTGCTAAGCAGTGGACTCTCGTTCTCCTCCATCAAAATCCATGCCTCAGCCATTTCTGCAAAATACAATACAGATCCTCCTTTATTCTCTCACCCTCTTTTAAGACCGTTCCTCAGAGGGGCTAAGAATTTAAGACCTCCAAGGAAACAACCAATACCTGCTTGGGATCTCAATTTCATTCTGGAAAAACTGACTTTGCCTCCTTTTGAGCCAGCTGCCTCATCAGATTTGCAATATTTGTCCTGGAAAACAGCTTTCCTTCTGGCTATCACTTCAGCTCAGAGTTTCAGAACTACAGGCTCTCATGGCTGTTCAGCCTTTTATCATCTTCCATCGGGACAGAGTTTCCTTACGAACCAACCCGTTCATTATGCCTAAAGTGGTATCCAGGGTAGCTTTAAATCAGGCCATACATTTACCTACTTTTTATCCCAATCCTCAAAACAAAGGAGAGAGATTACTACATTCCTTGGACATCCACAGGCTACTGCGTTATTATTTGGACAGAACAAAACCTTTCAGAAAATCAGAACAGCTCTTTGTGGCCTATGCGGTAGGAGCTCAAGGAAAACCAATTTCCAAACAGACAATCTCAAAATGGATAGCCCACTGCATATGCTTTTGCTATTCCTTTCATGGCAAAACTGTACCTACAGGCATTAGAACTCATTCCACCAGGGCCACAGCCACCTCTGCAGCCTTCCTCAGAGGAGTTCCTACCAAAGATATTTTGGAAGCAGCCACTTGGAGTTCTGTGCATACCTTCTCCAAACACTACAACCTACCATTATACTTCAAATCTAGAGCAGGCTTTGCCACTGCAGTCTTGCAGGGCATTTTGGCTCCTCCTAGTTCCACCTAGTGCCTACCACCCCTTTCTTAGCTTTGGGATTCTACCCATCTGTTATGACTGCAGCTGTATGCACGATGAACATAGTACAGTTTTGTACCTACCATAAATGTAGATGTTCGAGTGCTAATACAGCTACAGTCCAGGTTTCCCTCCCTCCTTCCCCTCTAGGGGTATTCTTTTATGGTGTATTTGCTTGCAACTACTGTTTTTTCATTATATTGCATTGCATTACTACATAATTTTATGTATTGCCTTCCTTCTGAGGGCACCTGACATCGGGGCAAGAAAAACTGAAGAAAATGGCGTCGGCTGGTTCTTTTATACCCCTGTCGCACTGACGTCAGGGAAGAAGCGACGACAACCGACGCCGGACCTAGACTTTGGAATTCGGCCGACTGAGGACCCGCCTGACGGCAGGAGAACCCATCTGTTATGACTGCAGCTGTATTAGCACTCGAACATCTACATTTATGGTAGGTACAAAACTGTACTTTCTCTTAGTATCTCTGATTAAAGCAACCCTGTCCTCTCATACAACATGTGTCATGTTTTTATGCCAATTAATGCCTTCTGAGCTTTCAGGAGTACCTATGAATTGAAGGCTGTCCCTAACTGACCTGCTTTCAAGTTCAGTGATCTTTTTGTGAGGCTCTTCCTGTTGTGCTTTAATTGCTGCCATCTTAAAATTAGATTTCAAGTATTTCTGTTAAAGACATTTCTAGCATTGATGTGATCAGACAGTGTAGTTTCATTCACCTTTTTATTGTTGATGACTTTGTCGTCACTTAATTTTTTTCCCCCAAATTGTCAACATTTGACTGTAAATCTTGTTAATTTAATTTCTGCTTTTAGAGGCCTCCATACCTGAGATATTATTACTCATTCCTGTTAAGGTCTCAGCAGCTGCCACAGGGTCAGATTACTGGATTCCTTTCTGAGAAACACTCTCTTTATACTTTCTTGCCTTTTGTTTCCTGTAGGACGCATGCATGTGAATACCCCGCACGGTAGCTTAATCTCAAGATAACTTCTGTCAAAAATAATGTTCAATTCTAATGTTTTGTGGCCTAGATATAGAGTGCCAGGGAAAAATTCCACTAGTTAGACTGACAGTCCAGCATTTGCCTTTATTTTTGAGACTTTTAGCCCTGTTGTTCGTAACAGAGTATGCATCTTTAAACAGCTGGAAATGTCACTGCTGAGTTAGCAGTCAGATCATAGTATGACTAGTTTCTGACATTCATTCTGCTGGAGGCTGTATGACATTTAACAGGGTTGCCTTCTTTTTGCTGAAGCTGTAGGGCTTTGTACCATATTTAAATTGCTTAGCATAATATGACACAAAAATGGAATACATTTTGAGTGCACTATACTGGCAACCAGTTTAACAGGTCTTACTGAAAAGTGCTTGAAACAGTACCGATTAGTTCTAGGTTATATGCAGCTTATGCGTATATTCATAAATGCTTTTTGGCGCTCACTGTGTCAGGACTGTCCAGTAAATTAGAATTAGAAAAACAATTGCTAACTGATACTGAGGCAGCAACAACCTGGCAGAATCAATAGTTTCTTCTAGGTGATGCTGGTTTAGCAATAAACCTTGGTCAGAAGGAAATTCTGTAGTATTGTGATTACAGATGACAGTTTTCTAGCAAGAATCAAGTGTAATCAGATCATTTACCATCTCAACCCTTTTAGCTTCTTTTATTACACACACACACACACACTTACTGACATTTGCTTTTGCTTATACACACTCGTGTCACTGCACAGAACTACTCACCTGGACTAGCAACTGAAGGACAAAGTGGAGTAACTTTACCCTGCTTAGATTATGCCATTAACAACTGAACATTCTGACAAATTGGCCAAGCTGCACCTTTCCTTCTCTGCTCAGATCTTGCATAATACAGATGTCTGAGAAGAAAACACTGCTAGTTTCAGTGATGGAGAACTGGTCTTTAAAGTATAATGGCCTAATTTACACAGGCCATGTCCACAGACTGTCTCACTTATATACAGATCAGATAACCTGAGCAATAAATGGCCTGCTCAAGTGTGAAGTCATGCTCTCAAGCATAAGCAGTTTCTGAATCAGAATCCCTTTCCATATTATGTAAGGCCACATTCATAGCTTTGTGTAGTACAGAACGGGACTATGAATGCTCTTCTGTAATTTACTTATTTATTTCTCTTTGTTTACTGGGAAGTTCCAGCTAGGGTTTATCCCATTTCCAGCGGATGCCTAAGTATGAAAGCTCCACATATTAGGCATGTACATTTAAAGAAAAAAAAAAGATGTTTTGTAAAATACATTGAAATTACATGAAAACACAAATATGTCTAGAACACAGTCTGTAACGTACAGTAGCCTATGAATTTAAGGGAATACATTTTTTTCATGAGGTAGTTGGTTACAGAGAAAATACATACAGTGGATGTATTATGTAATGTGCTTAGTTGGAAGTACAGAGAAGGGTAGCAAAGGCAGCAAGGGATTTAGCAGGAGGTAGAACATAAGAGAAGTAGTTATATAAAACATTAGGTAGACTGAGGTAGAGATTTTAGACCTGTATTAAAGAAAGTAGAGATAGTGGTAGTTACCTGGGAAATGGAAGTTTTGTAGGAGAGAAAGTAGGTAGAAGGTAGAGTGGCAGTCTGTAGAAGAATAGTGTGGATGACAGTTGTGAGAGAATATACAGTGAGATCTCTTCGTGATAGAGCTGTAAATCTACATATGTATGATTAAGGTACAGAAAGCCTAAGTAAAGGGAGTCTAACTTTGAAGGTGAAGTTTAGGTTAAGTATGGGGGGGTAGCCTGGGGTAATGCATGAACACAACTAGTTATTTAGCAGGTGTTTCTTTAGTGATGTTTTGAAGTTATGCAGTGAGTCTACCTGTCATATTTCAGGGAGGGATTTGGTTCCAGATTTTTGCTACCTGGTAAGCGTATAGCGAGTCTCCTGCACTGTTGTTTGATTTTGCGATGGATAGAAAAGCTTTGTTGTTGGATCTTAGGGCTCGATTAGTGGTGTAAGGTTTTAGTATTCCTTTTAGAGCTGGGCATTTTCTGGGGAGTTTATTAGTTTATGGGCTGTAATAAGTTGATGGTAGTTGAGATGTAATTGTTTTTAATTTCATTTGTTCACCAGACACTGTCACTCTGACATTCATTAAGTGATTCTCTTTGTCTCGTTTCCACAGTCAATACACGAGAAGCCATAAGCATGCTAGACTGCATCTGTAACTCATAATTCTTGGGATTGTTGTTACCAGAGGGTCTGGAACAAAACTTCAAAACAGTAATTAGAGTTTTTTTTCATACTGACTCTTCCATACTGTCTTTAATGGCATTTTTGGTACATTGCAATTAGGCTTATAACAGGACGGACAGCTGGCTAGATCATATATGAGGAACCAGAAATACTGGAGCTGCATTATGGTCACAATCAATAGGCACCATAACAGTCATGGTTCATTTCAGCCCAATTTCAACACTGACTGGAAGACATCAATATATCTGGATGACCCTACTTTGCCATGAAGTTGATGGATGTATTGCTCTCAGATATCATTGTATAATCACTTTATTAACACTGGCACACTTCCAGGTTCACTAAGTGGCCATCTGCTTGCAACAACTACATGGATTTATGCACTGTATACTCCTTCTGCTATTACAATTCTGGTCAGAAGCATTAAAAACGTAAATGCTGAGAATATAGGTCAACAGCCACAACTCATAAATTGGTCACAAATAAATGCACTTCTCTTTTAATTGCAGAAACTCTCTCAAACAAATTATTTGCAATTTTCAAGAAACTTAAGGATATATGTACTGTAAGTCTGCCCACTAAAGATGACCTTGTCAACATGGTTGTGGAAATTATACTTAAAGCAACAGAAAAGATTAAGAACATAAGCTTTACCCGATAAAACTTCCTTCAGCCATAATGAGCAGGTAATAACTGTGAACGTATCATAAAGGACACTGGTGACCTGAAAATAAAAAATTCAAAAGATGATGGTTTTGTTTAGAGATTTTCCCTACTTAATCTTGTCACATTTTTGAAGAGGTAACATACCCACCAGGCAAGGGTCTAACATCCCATATAGTATATTTGGACGTGAATGGCATTTTTCATGACTCCCTCTAAAAGCATTACACACAAACCCATTCAACTTGGTGTCAGAAATTATAGTGTTCACTGCATAAATAAGGTGCTCAATCCCATATTCTTGGGCAGCAAACTTTCTGTTGGCATTTCTTGGCTCTGAGTTTGATATTTACAGACCACTGAACACTGAATATTTGGTTGTTGCTCCAGAAACTGTGATCTTATGGTAGAGGGGATGCATGCCATGTGATCCTTAGAAGAGCTGTGCTGTCTAGATCCTTGTGCTCCTGTTGGGTCATCTTTGGCAAACTGATCTGACAGGAAAGATCAGAAAAACAGCAGTCCACAGTGACACCTTTGTGTTTGTTCAATTAAAAAAAAAAAAAAATTATAGAGATCCTTGTCTGGACAGGGATATTGGAATTCACAGCTGGTAAAAATGTCCTATAGGTGGTTTTCACCAAAGATTACTTGGTTGCCAGGTGATCCTTGCAGTCTGTTTGGGCTCAACTCAAAAATGTTGCATGGAGCTGCTGTGTTGATTTTCTATCCAGAATGTAAAGGGTCTAGATTGGGTGTGATTCTAATAAGGAGTCAGACATAAGTGGGACAGATTGGCAATGGAAACTGCTTCTAGGGACACAGAATGTCATCTTCCTCTAAAGGAAGGAACTCTATCTTGTGTGGGAGGTTGAAAATTACCAAGTCACTTTCTTTCATATCACCTCTACACAGTTCAATAGATTTGGAAGCAAACTTCTCGGCGGGCATGATGTCTCTCTCACTCCTACTCTAGAGATGACAATTGGAATTTCTGACAGAAGGCATAAGGGTTGACTCACATGCAGAAAGAAAGAAAAAAAAACTCCCCGTCTCATTTGTGCATATGCACTTAACAGCTGTTGTGAGCGTTTAGCCTTCTTTGAGACAATGGCTACAGTGCTTGATAGTATACCACCAAATGACTTTGCAGTTGTGCTGTAAACCTCTAGCGCTTACATGGGAAATGACATGAATGAGAGGAATGGGTGGTCTGATATGAACCCAGCTGTAGCTGTGGATGCTCAATAAAGAGCATTATGTCGGAACACAAGGGGCTCATATGAATTTGGTACCATATTACCTTGGGCCAAAGATTTGATGATCTACTTTGTGGTTTTGCTATCAATACTCCATATTAAGCAGGTTGATGGTAAATATTGGAGGTGTCATGGGGAAGAAAGAGATACCTGGGAGCATATGTTTTTGGATTGTAATTGGATGGCAGACTTTAAAAACTCCCCACAGAGTTGTCTGTCAGGAGTACTGGACAAGCAAATATGTGTAACTAAGAAATTATTTTTTTTTTTAACTGGGATACAGGATCTGAATTGCCTAGACATAGTAAGGCCTTGTTAATTCTGGTGGCTGCCAAGAAAGCAATTATTGGAAAATGGAAATCAAAGTCTAAGCCAACTATACTTGAGTAATGAAAATTGTAGAGACAAAAGAACAGGAAGTGGGATCTTTACAAAAGGGTAGCAATAAATTACATAGGAAAAATGTTAATTGTGGGGACAATACATGCAGAAAAATGTTTTGGAGGAGGAATGAGATTTAAAAGAATGCAGGAAACGAACAAGTTATGCAGTGTTGGATTGATTATATTGTATGGAAGATTATATGTGATGTATAATATTTGTAAATCTGAACAACTTGTTAATATGGCCTGATTACTTTTGTATAAATGTAAATGTGCCTATGTCACAAGTGATAATTCAATAAAAGTGTTAAAAAATACTCCATATTGAGCTGTCATTTGATCACCAGTGGGTGGTATAGTAGCTCGGAAGGCTAGTCTGGTGGCTAGACTGACATGGGAAAGTCAAAATTTTATGTATTTGTTTGTTCAGATTTTTTCATCAGGTGATGGTTGATGTCCAAACCCACACTGGCCTATTTTGGACTCCACCTGGGAAAACTACATAAAGGCAAACATGTTAAAAATGGTAAACTGGTAATATCATCATCATCGTCAACCCTCCTTTTCCCATTTTCTACATAAGTCAGGGTGTCGTGTCACATCAGCTGTGACCATCTCCCTCGATTCATTGCCACTACCCCTGCCTTCTTTGGTAGTCATGCCTGACTTTTGCAGATCTTGTATCACAAAATGCATCTTTGTTGGCCCCCCCCTTATTTACTCTTGTTTTCTTCCTGTCTGTCCCAAGACTTCCTCACCAGATTGTTTTCTGCTTTCCTGCACATGTGCCCAAACCACCATTCTTTTTGACCTTCTCTGCAAATGGAGCTACTGGGGCTTCTGCTCTGATATTCTCATTTCTTCATCTATTACTCAGGAAGGAGGACTTGCTAAAAGGATTTGGGAATTGATGTGAGGGATAGGCTTTAGAAGGCATTGGAGGATGACATTAGAATTAGTGACAGACTCATGGCAGCCAGACTCCAGTGGAAAGCATAAGGCACTATTCATAACCTAAGCCTGTGCCCCACAGCAGAGGGAGTTTGGTATAATGGTTAAGATCTTTGCCTACCAGACACAAGGTGCAGGGTTTGATTCTTACATGGGTTAATTGGCTAGGCTTAAAATTCCCTACCGGGGCAGTTAGTCTAGTGGTAATCTATGTATCTTTGAACCTATAAGAAGGGTTGTGATGGCAAGGAAAAAGTGTGCATTCAGGCAGCAGCTGCAGGACCTACTAGAAAAAACTGGACAACATGAGTTGGTGTTGATAATTGGGATCTGAATGCACATATCTGGACAGATGGAATGGGACATGAAAACTGCCTGAGTCCACATGGGTGGGGGCAACAGAAAGGAGAAAAAAACATTCTAGACTGCTGTCTGGCAAATGGCTTGATGTTGGCCAAGGGAGACACAAGATCATGTACAAGAGTGGTCAGCATGCGACTCAAGTGGACGTCCTCCTTGTAAGGAAAGGGCATTGGGTTAGAATCAGTGATTGCAAAGTCATCCCCAGTAAAACAGTTGACCCATAGCATAAACCAGTGATTGCCACAATCAGCTGCAAGCTGTGGCCAGAGAAGAATAAGGTCAACAGAGACTAAACTGATGACTTGGAAGATGGCTGGAGAGAAAGTAAGAGTTCAAGGAAATACTCACGACTCTAGCACCTAAGGAAGAAGATGAAATAGCTGGAGTTGAAGAACAGCAGTTCCTCAAAGCAGTATATGTGATGACTACAGAAAAGATATGCTTCCGATACTGGTATGAAAATAAGGTACGTAAGGAAAGCTGATAGAATTCGGAAGTCCAAGAAGTCATCAAAAGAAAGAATGAGTTCAGGAAAAAGTGGGAGATAGAAAAGATGGACCAAGCTAAGAAGAAATACTGGTTGGCTAACAAAGAGACTAAGATAACAGTTAAAATACCAAAGAACAAGGCACCAGAGGCACTCTACCAGCTACTGGAAAATGATTGAGAATGTTGAAGCCCTGACTACAGTCCAGGTGACTGGGGTTCAGTTACTGGCCCTGGAGCCAGGCAGGGATAGGAGTCACTGGTGGGCACACAAGGCAGAGACCAGGAAAAAAAAAACACTGCTTATGGGGGACAGGGCTACTTGTAAGGATTTCTCTTTGCAGAAGTGAGGGGACAGCTTCTGTGGTCAGTCCACTGCATGTCCTGTCCCCAATGTTTCACCTGCTGCTGCATGGAGCACGCATGGCTTAAAATAGAAAAAATCTTGAACTACCCAGATGGCTGCCTGTATGATGGCCTTTCTGGGCAACCCTCACCAACACAGGGCTGATGATCGACAGGCAGTTGGGGAAAAGAGATAGAAGAATGTATTGTGTACTGATTGCAGTCCTCACTATTTTGTCACAAAATCATAAATCCTATGAAAGACAAAAGAACATTCTGATAAAAATTCAGGCACATCCCTGCAGCTCATGGATGCCCAACAGCTGTGCCTCAACTAAGCTCTGCATTACATGACTGTAATTTATCCAGTGTGTCTGTGTCTGCCTGCCTGTCTCTCCTTCTGTGACTATGCACAAGTGTTTCCCATGATATGTTAACTATGTTTCTGTGTATTTTGACAGCTGCCTAATGATATACTGATATTTCTTGCTAATTTCTATTTGTACAGTTACTGGTAATAGTGGCAAAAGATGTATTTGTGACATGTCATGCACTGCTATTCTGCAGTAAACTGTAAGCTGCAGTTGTACCAATATTCACATTAGTATGCCATCAGGTTCCATTACAATGTGTAGAAATCTATATTAGATAGATCTCACTGACAACTAGCATGTGGCCATGTGCATCCTGCACCATCAGCTGACCCATACTTATGTAATAATAATATATGGATAGAAGAAGTAATACAAAGAATACGTTTAAAGGTACAGGATATGAAATGGGATGAAATAACAGCCAGAGGGATTTAAACAAAGTTGAGAAAAGCCTCTATCTGGAAAACCCCAGGCCCAGATGCAGTACCTAACTTTTGGCTTAAAGTATTAACTTCTTTGCTCAAGGATTTAGCCATGAGTAAGCACTATTTATATGTGCACCCGAAACACACACACTGGTTAACACAGGAAAAACAATGCTCTTACTTAAGAGTGAACCTGCAAGCTACCCTAAAAGTTATAGACCAATAACTTGTCTTCCAACGATGTATAAACTATACACGGGAATTGATGCCGACAGAGTTTATAGTCCTTTTTAGAAGAAAACTCAATTATGGCAGTAGAACAAAAGGGCAATAAAAGAAAGCCATATGGAACAAAGGATCATTTGTTGTTAAATAAAGTTATAGTGGAGAAGTGTAAGAAGGGGATGAATCTAAGTATGGCATGGATTGACTACAAAAAAGCATTAGATAGTATCCCACATTCATGGATAAGAGTGCTTAAAAATATATAAGATGCACCCTACACTGACTACATTACAGTAACCATGAAACAGTGGCAGACCACTTTGCAATTAAGCTATGATAAAGGACAGATTATTATCCCAGGAATAAAAATTCAAAGGGCGATGTTCCAGGGTGACTCTCTGTCACTGTTGCTATTCTGCCTTGCCATTAACACATTAAGCTGTTTATTTAACAGCTTAGGCCATGACTACAATTTGGCTCCTAGAAAACAGCAAAATCTAATTACTTCTCATCTTCTCTTTGTTGATGATTTAAAGCTGCATAGGTGATCAGATGAGGAACTGAAAGCACAGCTGCAGGTTGTCAAAACTTCTTTTTCAGATGATATTGGAATGTCATTTGGTCTTGATAAATGTGCAAAAGCAACTTTTAAAAAAGGAAAACTGCAGCACCAGGAAAACATCAGTTTGGGACAAGAATGAGATATAAAAGAACTTGAGCAAGAGGAAGTGTATAAATACTTGGGAGTTGATGAAGGATCAGCAATAAAACATGAACAAATGTGAAGAAAACTCAGTAAGGAGTACTTTAGAAGAAAAATTAATCCTGAAAACAGCAATGACATCTAGGAACAAGATCCAAACTATAAATCAATTTGCTCTTCTTGTCCTAACTTATAGTTTTGGAGTGATTGGCCCCAAAAAGTGTTGGATAGACTGGATATTAAAACAAGAAGGATGCTTCATGCTTACCAAATGATTATAAAAATCAGTGTATACCTAGAGTATATGTTCCCTGTTCCAGAGGAGGGATGAGCGTCCTTGAAATTGATTACATGCATAGATCTTCAATTGTGGGACTCCACACATATTTACTGACCTTACAAGATCCGAATGTTATGAAAGTTTTGAAACATGAGGAGAATAAATCTAAGATGACGTCTGCTTAATTTAGCATATCGACATCAAGCAGGAATGGAAATCAAACCAGAAGTGGATAAAAACCAAGGAGCAACTGAATGTGTCAAAAAACAAAAAAAAGAATATCAGGTGAAGGACCAGATGAGAAGGCAAGAAATGTGGAAAAAACATAAATATACTTGCAAGTATAGAAAACTGGAAGAGCATGATGTTTATCAAGAAAGAATGCAGGAATGGTTAGGACAGGCAAATTCAAACCAAGAAATGAAAGGTTCATATTGGCAGCCCAAGATAGTGGGCTACGTACATGCTGGTTTACAAAGTTCATTGAACATGTGGGAGAAACAGACATATGTAGGTTTTCTAAGACTGAATTGGAAACAGTCACACACCTTGTTGTTAGTTGCAACGCACTAATGGCAGAGGGACTGTGTACTGAAAGGCATAATAATGTGGTGAGACTGTTGCACTGGAGATTATGCAAACATTATGGTATCGAAGTGGGTGAAAAACACTGGAAACATGAGCCACAAAGAATTATAGAAAAGTATGAAGTTTATATCACATGGGATCACCCAATACCAGCAGTTCAAAAGGTCAATGCTAGAAAACCGGATATAGTGGTCCAAGAAAAGTAGCACTGATCATTGAAATCGCTACACCCAGTGACTACAGTGTCTTGTGTACAGAGATGGACAAAGTCATAAAATACCTGGATCTGCAGGCAGAAACGAGAGCCATGTGGGAGAAAGATACTCAGACAGTTCCAATAGTAGTAGGAGCAACGGGGTCTTATAAAAAAGAATTTACAATCGTATTTAGATATGTAACCAATTCATGTAACACCGTATGAATTGCAGAAGGAGTCATTACTGGACAGGTGCTGCAAAGTGCACTTTTGGCTGACAGAGTGAAACAATACTAATTTCATGAACTTTAATCGTACTTTAACTTAGGAATGGGGTCCATTCCCATCATGGTATTAGAAACCCAAAAGACTTGGAGAAATTAAAAATGCCTGCGTGTTTGTCTCCAATGATATGTCATCTGGCAGAATATGACTATCATCCTGTGTTACTATTTACAAAACATTCTGCATACTGCCATGCCTGCGCACTGAGGAATGCCAGAAATGTATGTAAAGGTACCTGGATTTCTTTCCCAGGCATGTTCACAAGATTCCCTTCAGATATTCCTTTCATAGTTGCTCGTCTTTTATCTGCTCAAGTATGTTTGCTTGATATTTTATTTCTTCAGTACATATTATAGCAATAGGCGTGGGCTTCCAATGTATTGTTTTCAGCTGACTGCAAGACACAACATTGTGGGAAAAAGAGCAAGACATTTTTTTTACGTTTTAAGTGATTGTTGTGTTTCTGAGATAGAGGCCTTGGTGTGAGAAAAAGTATGTAAGGGAGTTCAGAGAGGTTTGCTTGCATGGAAAAAATGCTTTCTTCAGTATTTTCTGTTTTGAATGTCGAAGACTGATTTTAAATGTGTGTAGAGGATTTGTGTACTTAAGTAAGTGGTTTTGTGTAATAATGGCTGAACAACTGTCTTTTACCATTGGGGTATTGAGTTACTATAGTGGAACCATGTTGACACAATTGATAAATCTCTACACTTATTGACACTAAAGGTGAGTTTGTTACTATTGCACCAAGTGTCTATTTTTCTAAGTATCATTTTGAAAGCTTTTTTGAAGCAACTATGGTAGCCACTTTGCAATCATTAACAGATTAATTTCATTTGCTACTTGAATAGCTGAGAATGGTCCAAAACAGCGGTTGTCCAAGTACAGTGCATTAGGGGAGTGAGTATTGTTCCTGCATTCTTATCATTAAGTCACATACATTCAAGAGTGGCATACGGCATGGCCAGAGGTGTGAATTGTGTTTTTGAGTCTCTTGCTTGTAATGTCCAAGGGCAAGTTTATCAAGGCACAGCCGAAGTCTAGAAATTATCCAGTTGAGAGATATGAATGTGGCCTCTTGTTGTTTAAGATGACATTATTTTGTCACAAGTAACTGTGATCTCTAGTGTGTGTTGGGCAATTTGCTGCTGAATGTGAAGTACCTGGGCTGAAAACCAGCACCTTCATATCAAAAGCCATGGTACTCTCCTGAGAAAGAGTGGACTGCCCTGTGCAGGTCATGGGGAGCAGACAACCCAGGTGAAGGAATTTAAGTATCTTGGGGTCTTGTTCATGAGTGAAGGTAGATGGGCTGGAGAGACTGACCAGTGGATAGGAGCAGCAGGTGTTGTATGAGAGAAGATGGTGGTGAAGTGAGAGCTTAGTCAAAGGATGAAGCTCTCAGTTTACCTCTTAATCTAAGTCCCCATCCTAATCTGTGATGTTTGGGCAGTGACTAAGAGAATGTGAACCGATGCAAACAGGAAGAAATCTGGTTCTTTTACAGGATGTCTGGTTTACTATCTATGATAAAAGTGAAGAGTCTAGCAATCAGAGAAGATCTCATAATACAGTCACTACTCCTTCATGTTGGCAGGAGTCAGCTGAGCTGCAGTAAGCACTTTTTGTGAGGATGTCCTCTGAGTGCCTCCCACCAGAGATGTACCAGGCACGGCCCATGGAGTGAAGGTCCTAGGGCAGACTCAGGACACACTGGAGGAATTCTATCTTTCAGCTTGGCTGGAAATCCCAGAGAACAATCTGGAGAGTGTTACCGGGAACAGGAAAGTCTAGTCTAGCCTGCTCATCTTTCTACTTCTGCAATTTTCACCAAAAGAAGCAGTTTGAAAAATTAAAAAAAAAATTTGGATGGAAGGGAAATTTTGGTGCTAATATAGTTTTGCTTGTGCATGCGTCTACGTGTGTTTCATGTAATGTGGGTATGTGTACATACTTGTATAAAAATCACTGTTGTACTGCTTATTTAAATCATTGTTGCACTGTACATTTTGTATGCAATCCTTTACAGATCGCCTGTGAAACCACTGGCTCCTTATGTAGAAATCCAGGTAATTTTTCATATGTATACTTGTTATATTTCATTTTTGGTAATACATTTTGTGAGGCATATGCCTAAACACCATATACACGTAGTAGGAGCATATCTTCACATGCATGTGTTTATGCCTTAATTATGTGGTGCTCTACAATGTCAATATGGTATCCTTTGCAGTGGAGAGCAGGCCACATTTTGACTTCTATGATGTATGCTGTCTTATGATAAATTTATTATACATCAAGTATTCTGTACGGTCATGTTTATAGATCTATATGCATATTGTCACACTGTTACCTTATGTCTGTTCTAGCTAATCATCATATGAGAACCTGAATATGACGCATGAAGCATTCTTTATTAATGTCATACTGTGTGGAAGGAAGTACTTGTACTTTAAAATTTCTGTATTACGTAACTGCTTCAGGATTTTTTTGGCATAACAGTTAAGGTATTTACCTCACAGATACAAGATACAGGGTTTAATTCTGGCCTCTGGTTATTGGCTAGGCTTGTAATAGTTTGCAGACTGATAGCCTAGTATTTGCCTATGAATCCATGGCATTCCCAGCACAAGTGTATTATCAGTTATAGTTCACTGTCAATCATTTTTTTTTATATGGCTATTGCACTGTACAATGTTTTGTAAGGGTTTTAGGGACTACAGAGCTTAGTATTCATGCTGTTTTATGTATGTGTGTACATATATATATATATATATATATATATATATATATATATATATATATATATATATATATGGGTTCACTATATCATTTTGAAATACTGATATCTCGAATATCAGTATTTCGGAATTATAATCATGAGCCGCCAAAATGCCGAAAACTTATTTGAACAAAGTATTAAATATCGAAGACTTAAAATCACAAAAAGGTTGCATTTGTCTTTATTAGCTGCAGTTTAAAATCCTCCACCATTACATTACACCCTCAGAGTGGGATTATTTAATGTAATAGACCTTTGCCAAAATAAATATAGATGTAGACATTTGGAAACTTCCCCTCCGTTATGCTCAAAACTTCAGTAGCTGCGCAATTGCTTTAAGAAAGTTCAGAGTGCTATATTCGTGTCTGTTAGACAACACAGTGTCAAACTTCCTTTGACGAATCACAAACCGACTTCTTTTTGGACTGGGTGTGCTTCCAGTAGTGAGACTCACTCTCAGTTTATTCACTCTGTCTTACTCCTTAGCTAAAAGTTTCCATAAGAACAGCCAGATTGGTTGCCTTAGATCCTAAAAGACATTTAAGTCTACAATGCCATGCCTCCACTGTGTTTTGTGTACGAGGTAACCCAATCTCATTAAGCTCGTACACGTTCCAAAATGTAACTGGAAAGAGGAGGGAATCGTGATATACATGCAGATCTTGTACTAAAGTGACGTTTCCGTCCAACATACCAATCACCAAAGTATTTTACTAATGCTTCACCTTCAGCAGGAAATGTAGCTTTCAATTGAAAGTAAGCATCAGTAACTTCTGGCAGGAATGCCAAAGCAACAAGACATTTCAGCGCGTTTTGGAACCCCATATTAATGTTGTACAGGTGAGTTAGTCCCTACTGCTGAACCTTTCTCCACAGGTTCCTAGCGAAGTGAAACAGACAACCTTTCGCCTTCACAGAACTAACATTACTTGCAATACTCTTCAATGCTGCAATCTCAAAATCGCAGAAAATAAACTTAAGTTGCATAGTTTTATTTATTTATTTATTTTTATTTTACATTTGTTGACTGGGCTAGTCTAGCTGGATATATGTCCATTTTCAGTAGAGGCCCGGGGAGAAAAGCTGCACACAGATATACAAAAGTATAAAAAAGTATAAAAAAAAATATTGTTACATGTTAAATATAGGATTAGTAAACCAAATAAAACAGGTAGTTATTACATTTCAGAGATCAAAGCACTTAAGAAAAGTAACAGTGAACATAATATTGCTTAAGAAAACTAAAACAGATATAATACAGTAAGTGTTATGTACAATAGTTCACATCAGGTTGAAGGATTTAAGCAATAAGTTGATTAGAGTTAAAATATATCACATATCACACTCTTGGTCTTCCATGAGCATAAATATACATTCCCACATGGAGTTGTACGCTTTCAAAGACTTCTTGCTCATTAGGCAATATATTAAAGGTACACACTTTGAGTAATGTCCACACTGCAGAAAAGCGTGAATTGTATATAGCTGTCTGCAAATGGCACCCTTGTAAAAGAATGTGCTGTCCATAAGGCAAATTGTAGCACTGCTTAAATCATGTATGTTTTGCTCAGTTGTAAACACTACCAATGTATTTTGGTTGGTAGGATCATCTACACGTCGGTAAATGAAGTTACCATCTTTTAGAGGAAAATCGCACACATTCAATGTTTCTAATGTTAGACTGCATGTACCTGGCTTTCCTTTCACGCTACGCCTAACTCTACCTATAGTTTGCAGTAATGCTCTTCTGTTTGGCATGTCGGCTATCACATCTACTGATGTAGAACCCAGAGCATCTTCCACTAATAGACAAGGTGGATCTCTAGACGCAATTGTTCTATGTTTTAATTCTACAGACATGCTATAGCGTTCTATTTGTAATGGGTCTCCTGTGTGACTGTGAGGTACTGTCTTGCACAATTCTTCGCCATTGCTAACTGACTTCGTGATGATCCTACCTTTACAAGGCATGGAAGTCTTCCATTTACAACACCAGTAATTTCTCACATCTGAGTTTTTCTCTAGATGGTAAATGTAACCATCTATTATTAACCCACTGCGTCCCTTTTGCAACTCAATACATTTGTAAATCCTGCCAATTGTTCCCGCCGGTGGATGGGTTACTAACGCCATATTCAGTGTGGTACAAGGTACGGAGCTTGTTGTACACAGCTGATTGTCATTAACAGCTCAGTGATTCTTGCTTAAGGTACGGAGTGTGCTCTACACAACTCCATTTAATTAATGGGTTCATGATTCTTGGTTTCAGAATTCTTTAGTTTCGGCATTTTGGCAGTTCGTGATTATAATTTCAAAATACTGATATTCGAGGTATCAGTATTTCAAAATTATATAGTGAACCCATATATATATATATATATATATATATATATATATATATATATATATATATATATATATGTATATATATATATATATATATATATGTATATGTATATATATATATGTATATATATATATATATATATGTATATATATATATATATATATATATATATATATATATATATAAAGAATTCTGTGATTTCTATGCACGTCTTTCTGTTTATCTTGCTGTTAGTTGTATTTACATGCATACACACCACAGTATATTAACTCTTAGTATGAACCGCTACTTTTAGGTACTGGATTGTACTGAGTACAATAAATACACGGAGGCAAACTGCTTCAGTAAACTGCTTTTGTTAGTACGACATTTCTGTTACATTTGACTTTTGGATGTTAAGTTGTCAATCTCACCTTCATTCTTGCTGGATGGGTTCGGAGCCGATCCTCGGCTCCGACTCGGCACTTGCTAAGCTCAAAAGTCACTTCCACCAGCTCGAGGCAGCCCTATATCCCATGATGCAAGGCGGTGATTACCCAGATCTCATTTGCCACTTCGCTCATGAGGTAACTTTTTACCAGCTCCTGGTAAGTGAAAATTTCTCTACCTTTTCTAAGACTTTAGTCCACCCCATTACCTTATTTTTATATATATATTACTTAGTTAATTCCTCGATTCACCTAGCCCTATTCCCGTTAGTGTCCGTTCCCTTTACTTATATTTTTTGCTAGTCGGGCCTTAGGTCCTTACCCCTCCTATATTTTTTCCTGTCAGGGTTTGTTGTGTGTGTGTCTGTGTGGTTTTTTTTTTTCCCTATACTTCGTTTAATTAAACTAGGTTAATTTTTTGGACTGAGTGTGTAGTGTGTGTGTGTAGACACTCAGTAATGTCTAAAGAAGCTAGGGTCTCAGGCTTCAAGAAGTGTGACTCGTGCTGTCAGAAGATGTCTCTGACAGACGGTCACACTTCTTGTATTTACTGCCTGGGACCTCTACACCTGCAGGACTCCTGTGCTATTTGTCACTCCTTCAGCCAGAGAGTCCTGCAGGAACGTAGAAACAAACTCATTCTCAGGGGCTTATTAAAGCCTGAGAGCTCCCCGGCTAAGTCCGGCTCGGGGAAGCCCTCAAAGCCTCCCAAGGCCCAGGCTTCAGTGTCCAAGCCTTCGTCCTTGGATCCGACTCCTTCGGAGTCGAGATCGGCTCCGGCTGGAGCCAATCCTTCCTTCTCTGAAGGTTCGGTATTGGCGCCGATCGGCACCGATACTCTTGCTTCCATGCCTGTGTCGGCCCCGGCTGGAGCCGACACATCTCTGACTCAGCTGGGAGCCGACAAGTTGTTGGCTCCAACTGGAACCGAAGGTTCGTCGGCTCCAATGGCTCCGTCGAGAAGAGATCCAGATCTCCATCGCTGGAATCTATTCATTTGGCTCCAGCCTCTCCTTTACTTTCGGAGCGGAGCCTTCGGAGCCAATCCTCAAGGTCTTCCAGACTCTCAGACCATGACTTGGAGAGAGTGGTGAGTAGACTGCTGAAATCACAGGCACTGGCCCAGATGCTTCATAGCCCGTCTCAGCAGACGACCACTATTCCACACCCTCCAGAAATTCCTCCTTCGACTCTCCTTCAGAGCTCAGAGCTGGAGCTTATTGGAACTGTGACTGTTGGTGCTTCGGAGCCGATACCACTCCCTTCAGCTCTGTCGTCTTCGACTCCTATCTCCTCCTTGAGACCGTCCTTGGAGGGATCCGGTCGTCGGGCTTCCTTTGTCGGCTCTGAGGGGGCGAGTGGCATCAGACCCTTGTCCGACCCCGTTCTCCCCCTCGGAGCTTTGGCTTTGGTAAGCTCGGCACCGACATCTGCTTCGGAGCCTTCCCTTTCGGTGGGGCCGGGGATTCCTGTTTCCTCGGAGCGGGAGCTCTCGGTCCTCCCCGGGAGGGGAGCCTTCGAGGTGATGAGGAGTGTACTAGCCCCCGAGCTCAGTCAACAGTCGGTCCCTTTAGCTGCTCCCTCTTCAGTGCCTGTAGATATCTCTTCCCACTCTCTTGCTCCTGGACCCAGAGATCCATCGCCCCAGGTTTCCCCATTGGGAATACCTTCCTCTTCCGAGGTTTCTCCTGATCCTTCAGGGGAACCCCCGCGTAAGAGGACCTGCAAGAGGAAGCATTTAGACTCCCCTGAGTCTACGACATCAGATACCAACTTAGATGAGTCGGAGGGGTCCCCAAGATCCCCCTCTGAGGATGTCTCCTTTTCAGACATTCTTGAACTCCTCAAACAGAGGGGGAACTGGCCTTCCATTAACCCCTCCGAGGATGAGTCTGTATACCTGGAGGCTTTTGGATCTCGACCCTCCACCTCCTGGGTGTCTCCGCCTTTCGACCCCCTCATGGATGTGATAGCTCGAAAGGCGTGGGCATCTCCTGATTCTGTGGAACTAGTCCCCAGGAGGCCTTCTAAATTTATCACGGCCCCCACTGTAAAACAGTTTCTCACCAAAGGTGTCCCGGTTGATGCCATGGTGGTGGCGGCCGCCACCAAAAAGGAACTTGCAGATCCTTCTGTACCGGTCCATCCTCCTAACAAGGAGTCTAGGACCATGGACAGGTATGGTAAGCGGATGTTTTCCTCAGCGACCTTTGCTATGCGTTCGCTGAATTATCTATGTCACTTCACCCGACTTCAAAGAGATATCCTCAAGGAATTGGGTGAGGTGGTACAGGATCCATCAGCTGCTGGGGCTCAAGAGAAGATTGCCTCTCAGCTGGGAATCCTAAATTCCATAACTAACTCCTCCATGCGGCTCATTTCTTTTGCAGCCGATGGAGCGTGTAGAGCTGCAGGCACAGGAGTGGCTCTCAGACGTCAGTCCTGGATGCGACTTTGCAATTTTGCAGACCCCTTTAAGGCATCCTTCACAAACTCTCCCTTCGATGGGACAACTTTGTTTGGTCCTCAAGTGAAGGACACTTTGACCAGGTGCGAGCAAGACGGCAAGACTCTTTCTGTCATAGGAGTCCGTTTCTCCACCCCTTCAAGACCTTACCCCAAAGGTCAGAAGGGAGGGAAAATGTGGTTCCGAAAATCTCAAGGAGTCACGCCTGACGCACGTGGTCAGTTTACCCCCAGAGGCAGAGGGGGTAATAATAACAGACGCCGCCCTAGGGGCAGAGGGGGTCCGCAGAACCAGGGTAGCAGAGAGCCTCTCTCTGACAAGCCCTTCCAGCATCCCTGAAGTGTTGCCCGACTGGCCACCCTTGGAGGCAGTCGGGGGGAGATTGTCACTGTACCCAGAAGCCTGGCTTTCCCTTTCTCAAGACAAATGGGTACAGTCGATCATATCCGAGGGTTACAGAATACCTTTCGAGAAAAGCCCCTTCCCTCAAAAAGGATCCCTTCCAGACGTTCCACCCGGTCTAAGGGAAATTGCAAAGCTAGAGGTTTCAAAACTTCTAGAGAAAAGGGCCATCCAGCCAGTTCCAGCAGGCCATTTAGAATCCGGAATCTACTCAAGGTTCTTTTTGGTCCCCAAAAAGATGGGAGACTGGAGACCAATATTAGATCTCAGCAGACTAAACAAGTCTGTCAAAAAGACGAGATTTCGGATGGTCACACTTCAATCGATTTTGCCCTTTCTGGGCAAAGACAACTGGATGTGCTCTATAGACCTTCAGGATGCGTACTATCACATAAAAATCCACAGACGCTCCAGAAGGTTTCTCCGCTTTCGGCTGGGGACCAGTCATTTTCAATTCAGAGCCCTGCCCTTTGGTCTCACCACAGCCCCCAGAGTGTTCACCAAATGCATGGCAGCGGTCACGGCTCACCTGAGACGTCAGGGATTCCAGGTGTTTCCGTACCTATACGACTGGCTCCTCACAGCCACCACCAGGCATCAACTTCTCCGGGCCAGGGATTACACTCTATGTCTCTGCAGTCAGTTAGGGATTTCTGTCAACTTCAAAAAGTCTTCCTTATTGCCTTGCCAATCTATTATCTTTATAGGTGCAGATCTAGACACTACGCGGATGTCAGCAAATCTAACAAATAAAAGAATCCTGGATATCCAAAATCAGGTTCGTATCCTCCTATTCAGCAAAAAGGTACAAGCCAAGTTGGTCCTGGAAGTGTTAGGCCTAATGGCAGCTGCCATCACACTTCTTCCTCTGGCCCGCTTTTACATGCGTCTCCTACAGTGGATGTTGTTTACCCAATGGTCCTTCCAGCAGTTGCCCATGTGTCACAAGATCCTTGTCACACAGACCTGCAAGAGCCACCTATCCTGGTGGATTTCTTCCCCCCTAGTCCATCAGGGCAGACCATTTGTCCCCCCGGCCCCGATAGCCACAGTCACTTTGGATGCCTCCCTGATCAGATGGGGGGGGCATTATCAGGGCAGGATGGTCCATGGCACGTGGCAACCGTTCGAATACCACCTGCATATAAATGTCCTAGAGATGAGAGCAGTGCTTTTAACGTTGCAAGCCCTCAACGACTTTCTTCCTTTAGGAACTATCGCAGTTCACACGGACAACATGTCCGTAGTATGGTATATCAACAAACAGGGCGGGACCAAGTCCTATCCTCTGTGTCGAGAAGCTCTCAGACTTTGGCAATGGGCAATCTCCTCTCAGCGGTTTCTGATAGCAACGCATATCTCCGGGAAAACCAACATCATAGCGGACAGGTTGAGCAGAGCTATACTCATGCCTCACGAGTGGTCTCTCAAACAATCTATAGCGGAAGAGATTTTTCAGAAGTGGGGCCCTCCTTGCTGCGACCTTTTTGCTACACCCCAAAACAGCAAATGCCCAGACTTCTCTCTCTTTCCACTTCCAGGCCATCCCCCCAGAGATGCTCTAACCCAGGATTGGCCCCGGGGACTTCTTTATGCTTTTCCCTCTTTTCCGTTGATTCCTCAAGTGCTTCAGAAAGCTACTGACTTGAGAGCCAAGCTGATTCTCATTGCCCCTTACTGGCCTCGACAAATTTGGTTCCCGTTCCTTCTTCGACATCTTGTAGTGCAGCCTTGGCATCTGGACCCAGTTCCAGATCTTCTGACCCACCAGTCGGGTCAACTGCACCGGTCCATTTGTTCCCTCAACCTCACTGCTTGGTTGCTGCACTTCCTTCCTTAGCCAGGCTTCCTATGATCTCTAATCCCGTTAGGGATATCATAGTAGCTTCTCTAAAGCCCTCTACCAGAAGGATTTACTCTAGCAAATGGCAACGTTTTTCCTTTTGGGCAAGGTCTAAGAACATAGATCCCGTCACTGCCCCTGTTCAGTCAGTTTTGGACTTCCTAGCTAAAATTTTTCACTCTGGTTCTTCTTCTTCCACAGTTAAAGTCCAGCTGGCAGCAATCTCGAATTTTCATGTCG
This sequence comes from Protopterus annectens, assembly GCF_019279795.1. Lineage (NCBI taxonomy): Eukaryota > Metazoa > Chordata > Ceratodontiformes > Protopteridae > Protopterus > Protopterus annectens. Next base: position 406,270,059 of record NC_056742.1, on the reverse strand, counting down.
GATTTGCAGACCAGAACATTATGTCTCACAAACTTTGCAAAGCCTTTCTCAGAGGGATCTTCCTACTTAAACCCCCTGTTATGGATCCTCCACCGCAATGGGATCTAAATTTAGTGCTGGCATCCTTAATACTTCCCCCTTTTGAACCAGCTGCTACATGCTCGTTAAAATTTCTCTCTTGGAAGACACTCTTTCTGGTCGCTATTACTTCGGCTAGAAGGGTGTCTGAACTTCATGCTCTCTGTGTTCATCCCCCGTACTCTATCTTCCACAAGGATAGAGTATCTTTGAGAACTAATCCGTCTTTTTTGCCCAAGGTTGCTTCTAAGACAAATTTAAACCAATCTATTGATCTTCCAGTATTTTTTCCCAATTATTCTGACAAGGCGGAACAAAAATTGCATTGCCTAGATGTTCATCGCCAACTCAGATATTACTTGGACAGATCAAAGCAATATAGAAAGTCTGATCAGCTTTTTCTTTCTTATGCTGAAAATAAGAAAGGTCTCCCTGTTTCTAAGGTGACCTTATCCAGATGGCTGTCTTCCACTATTTCTTACATTTATCAGCTTAGGGGCAAACAGCTGATCTCAACACCAAAAGCACATTCTACCAGAAGCCTAGCCACATCTACAGCCTTTCAGGCTAGACTACCCTTTGACACTATTTGTGCAGCAGCCACTTGGGCCACTCCTCATACCTTTGTCTCACATTACAAATTGGATTTGGCCTCCAGGGACAGGGCGAGTTTTGGTTCCACAGTTCTCAAGAGTCTGTTCCATTGAGCCACCCAGGATAGAGGTGTTAGGGACGCGGTCCCATCCAGCAAGAATGAAGGCGAGATTGACAACTTAACATTTAGAAGTTATGTACCTACCATAACGTTCCATGTTAGTTGTCTTCTCTCGCCTTCTTTCTTGCGTCCCTCCCTCCTGTCCCCCTAGCCTGGACAGACCTTGAACTGTCTCCTTCTCTGGGAGTTTTTCTCCCTTGGACACCAGTTAGCTCTGCACTTAGTTACCTGGGTTCCCTTTACAGTTTTTCTCAGTCTAGCTGTTCTTCTTCCCTTGGGGGAAGATAGTAGTTATTTTTCTTTTCCTCTAGCTACCAAACGAGATCTGGGTAATCACCGCCTTGCATCATGGGATGTAGGGCTGCCTCGAGCTGGTGGAAGTGACTTTTGAGCTTAGCAAGTGCCGAGTCGGAGCCGAGGATCGGCTCCGAACCCATCCAGCAAGAAAGAAGGCGAGAGAAGGCAACTAACATGGAATGTTATGGTAGGTACATAACTTCTAATTCTACAAATGCGCAACACATATGCTGTCAGCTCTCTTTAGCAAATTCCCAAAGTCTGTTTATGCATAGTTACATTTATACCAGAAGATCTGGTATTTTTCCAGAGTCTTATGTAAAACAGTTCTTTCTTTCTTTCTTTGTATAACAGTTTTTTCTTTGTTTCCTTGTCCTTGGTTCTTTGTAGTTTGATGATCCATGAAAACTCAGTCTTGCATTATCTGAAACATGGTGTTCCAGCACTATCTGAAACTTGTTGTCACATTTCTTTACTTCATGGATGTCCTTACAGCTGCCATCTACATAGTTATTACAGACTTTGTTTCTCAATAACGTACTCCTTCACATGGATGCCAAAATCTATTTAAGCTATTATATGTTTGCAAGCACATATACTACTTTCTGTTTTTCAGCATTTTACATTATTTTAGAGTAACCCTTTATATTTCATGCAGCTTTTTATTCAAGCTAATAATCATGCTAACAACAGTTTGAAAAGACAATGAATAAAACAGAATAATACTAATCTTTCAATTTTGTTATTTGCTAGTAATTACAGGTGTGGGGGTAGCCACATTCTTTGATTTCCTGTCCTTGCCTATTTAAGTGGTACAGTGTGAAATATTTTCTGCTTAAAAACCTCAGCTTTGGCCGACTAAGAACTTGCTGTATTCAACTGGACGTATAAGAGAATTTAAGTACCTTTATCTGCACTTTTTTTCAAAAAAATACAGTATTTAAATTGATTTTAACTGTGTGTTTGCAGGAATATTAACTGAACTGGAAGTTAGTCAGTGTTTGCTGAATTTTGTTATTTGCTAGTAATTGCAGGTGTGGGGGTAGCCACATTCTTTGATTTCCTGTCCTCGCCTATTTAAGTGGTACAGTGTGAAATATTTTCTGCTTAAAAACCTCAGCTTTGGCCGGCTAAGAACTTGCTGTATTCAACTGGACGTATAAGAGAATTTAAGTACCTTTATCTGCACTTTTTTTTAAAAAAAATACAGTATTTAAATTGATTTTAACTGTGTGTTGCAGGAATATTAACTGAACTGGAAGTTTTGACTCTGCTGCCTTGAAACTGCCCGCCCCTCTTGTAAATTTGTGTTTGGATACTCCTTCTGGGCCCATCTCATTTGCTCACTCAACTGAGTGCAGTGAGATCATATTCTGATTTCAGGCACTCCTACTGTGTACAAAGAGAGCATCTGGGAAACAGGAAAAAAAAATGTATGCTTGTTTCCTGCCTTTCCTGTTAAGTGGTATAGACTATCTGTAGGCTTCTGAGCCCCCAAGCCCTTCTGTGTTGGAAGGAAGCCTTCTAGCTTAGTTTTTTTTTCTTATAACTAGCCAGTTTTCTAGTTTCAGCATTCAAATCTGTTTCTTTGATCTCAGCACTTGTTCAGAAAAAAAAAAAAATTCATCTGCTTTTACTGTACTTGTGTTTCTACCTACTTTATTTTACTTTTGCATCATCTTAAAAGTACTCAGTTGTATTTATTACTGCTTGGTGTAACTCATTCTCAGCCTTTTGGTTTAAACACTTGGGCTTCGGACCAGTTGTTTTGCACTGAGAGGGTTTGTGGTCTGCACTGTAGTGGCAGAACAGGTAGCTTACATCCTTCTAGGTTGGGAACTGCTGATTGAGGGCTCAGTGTCTGTTATTCTAAAAGTGTATTAATTCTGGTTTAAGCACTTGGGCTTTCAGGCCAGTTATTTTACGTTAAGAGGGTTCGTGGTCTGCACTCTTGTGGGAGGAGAGGCTGGACTCTGCCCTTCTGATCTGGGAATTTCTGGTTAAAGGCTTATAGTGCATGCATATCTGAACTGCTTCTTACTGAAGTTGGTGCACCTTGTTTGCTGTGGCATAGACTGGATTCGGGCCTGCTGGATCTAGCTTTGTTTGTGTAACTTGAGCACTAATCCAGGCATTCTCTAAAGTATTCAATTGTATTTATTACTGCTTGGTAGTAACTTGATTAAAGTGTAGCTATCATTCTAAGTCTTTTGGATTAAGCACTTGGGCTTCAGACCAGTTGTTTTACATTAGGAAGATTTGTGGCATGCACTGTGGTGGCAGGACAGGTAGCTTTCATCCTTCTAAGTTGGGAACTGCTGATTGAGAGCCCAGTGTCTGTTATTCTTAAAGTGTATTAGTTCTGGTTTAAGCACTTGGGCTTCAGGCCAGTCATTTTACATTAAGAAGGTTCGTGGTCTGCACTCTTGTGGGAGAAGAGGCTGGACTCTGCCCTTCTGAGCTGGGAATTTCTGGTTAAAGGTTTATAGTGCCTGAATATTTGAACTGTATCTTACTGAAATTGGTACACCTTGTTTGCTGTAGCATAGACTAGATCCAGGCCTGCTGAATCTAGCTTTGTTTATATGCTTGTTGTTTGTTTGCTTGTTATTTCCTGGAACGCTAATTCCACCTAATACGGCTTCTCAGCTTCTGTGGATCACTAGTGATATCTGCATTGCTTACTGTACTTATTTCCTTGTTTCACTTGAAAGAAAGTTACTGTTTGTCGTTTTTGCATTTAAGTTACCTGTAACACATTGCACTTAAGTTACCTGGCACTTGCTTGCTAAAGCAATTATATAAGTCAGCACTAAAAATTAAAAGCACTACACCCTCACTCCCCACTGGCCCTTGTTTTCAATTATTAAGGAATTCCCAATATTATTCTAGCATGTCCAAAGGTCAGTTGTCAATCTCCTCTCCGGTCCGGCTGGTGAATCTGGGAATCTTGAGGCAATGTTACAACTGCCTCATGTACACAGACAATCCTCTCCTCCTCCCAACAAATTCCAACACATGTGAGAGATGCAACCATATAGCCAAACTGGAGGCTAAGCTCTCTCAACTCAGTACTGGCATAACCAGTCAGGAGGAGAAGGAAACCACACTCACTACGATTCCAGTCTCACATAGACCTACCACGACAGCAAACCAAACACATAATCACACAAAAACATACTTGGAGGCTCTAAATAAAGATCTGCCTAAGCAGCAGAGACCTCCAAAGCAGACACCCAAGCAACCGCTACCCCAAAACAAAACACGTGCAACACATATCTCACAAAGCCAGTGTGCCGAACAGTCACAGCCCTTAAGACTAAACAGCACACCTGATACACCTGTAATAGGTGACTCTATCGTCAGGCACACTGATGTCCCGCTCACCAGGCTGAACAAGGAGAGGGTCACGGTGAGCAGCCTGTCGGGCGCTAGGATCCGCCACATAACACAAGCACTCAGGTCACTCCAAGGCAAGTACAAATATGTCTCAGTCATTGTCCATGCTGGTGTGAATGACCTGAGACATACCTCCCTGGACTACATGAAAAGAGACATAAAGGAGCTCTCTAAGCATGTAGCCCAGGCCGGTATGACCCTGACCTTGAGTAGCATCTTACCCTCACCAAGAATGATGCCACAATATGAAGACAAGATGATCAATTTCAACAATTGGCTTAAGTACTGGTGTCATTCAAAGGGGATCCAATGCCTGTCAGCTTGGGATGCTATGCTCGACAAGCCGCGATGCTTCTCTAGGGACGGCTTGCACCTGTCACCCCTGGGCTTTCGGATATTGGCAAAGGCTCTTGCTACCCCCATAGTGCCTTTTTTAGGCAAGGCTCAAATGACAAACCCACCTCCATAGGTATCACAAGGGATAAGAAACTAAGAGTAATGCTACTCAACGCCAGAAGTCTAAACCTCAAGATGCACACACTCGAAACTCTCCTTAGCATGGAGAACATCGATATCTGTGCAGTAACAGAAACCTGGTTCAGGGCTCCCGAGAGCAGCCCAGCTCTACCATGTTATACCTCATACCATGCTTTTCAGCCCCAAAACTTGGACTGAACCACAAAAGGAGGGGGAGTATCGATATTCATCAAAGATACCCACACCTACTGGTTGGTGGCAAAGCAGGAAGCATCAGAGACTATCCATGTGCAACTAACAGTGGGTAAAACTGCCTTCCAGTTTATAGCCTGCTACAGACCACCCTCCCAAACCCAGGAACCCCACTCGGCCTTTCTGAGAACACTGGAAAATATGAAGGTCTCTCCAGACGCCATTATATTGGGTAACTTCAACTACCCAAACATAGACTGGGAGCATTACTCTAGCTCCAACACCCTAGCCCAAAGGTTCCTAGAATTTATAAACTCAAATGCTATGGAACAACTTGTTACCACTCCCACAAGAGGGGAAAACATACTGGACCTGATCATCATCAACATGGGGACTCTATGCTCCAGACCAGAAGTGTATCCCTCACTGGTAAGATCAGACCATAAACTAATCTCACTGGATATTCACATCCCGACCCCACCCCCTGCCCAGAAAACCACAGTAAAAAACTTCTCTAAAGCAAATTTTACACTCCTCAAAACCGAGGTGGAATCCTTCAAAGCCCCCGGGCCTGTGGAAAATACGGCCCAGACCGCATAATCCTTTATAAACACATTCTATGAACACCTTCAGGAATGCATGGATCATGCGATCCCAAATAAAACCAAGACCCAATCCTCCAAAGGCAGACATCCTGTCTGGTGGACCCCAGCCATAAACAAACTATACAATAGAAGGAGGAAGCTACTAAATGATAGAGCAAAATCCCAAAAAGGGAAGGCATCACTGATCAGAATTAGCAAAAAACTACCAGATTTGAGAGAAAAATTGCACAGGACACTAAGGATAATCACAAGGCTTTCTTTAGTTATGTTAGGAACCTGGGTGGTAATTCCCAGATATGCTCAGAATTAGTCCAAAATGACAAAAAATACACTGAACCCACAGACATTGCCAACATCCTAACTGACAGGTTCAGCGCAAACTTCTCCCCCCCCCTCCCCACCAAAAGGGCAAATATCTATCCCAGCAGAGTGCTGCCCCCCTGACATCTCAGATGCTCAGGCAAGAGCCGCCCTCTCCAAAGCAAAAAAACACAGCATCAATGGGACTAGACGGTGTCCCGGGCTGCGTCCTACATGAACTCCAAGAAGAGCTAAACCCAAACATAAAACTACTGTTCAATCTCAGCCTTACTACAGGATATGTGCCCAAAGAGTGGCGTACAGCAACAGTGGTCCCTCTCCATAAAGGTGGTGCCTCAATGGATCCTGGAAACTATCGCCCCATAAGCCTGACTAGCTTGGTCTGCAAAGCTATGGAAAGGATCATCATGGACCTTATAAATAAAGATATTGGGGACCTACAGACACTGGATCCTACCCAGTTCGGCTTTGTTAAGGGCAGATCCTGCCTCTTAAACCTGGTTGATTTCTTTGAAACAGTCACCAAGGCCATTGACGAGGGAAGGTGGTCCACACAGCCTACCTGGACCTCGCAAAAGCCTTCGATACAATACCCCACTCGGGCATTATAGATAAGCTCACCAGCTTAAATATAAACCCCTATGTCACTAGATGGATTGCAAACTGGCTCAAGGACAGAACCCACATGGTTAGAATTGCTGGAGCCATGTCAGACTCCAAACCAGTTACAAGTGGTGTCCCACAAGGCTCAGTCCTGGGACCTCTCTTGTTCGGTATATATTTCTCGGAGGTACAGGCCAACACGGAAGGACTGTGGCTGACCAAGTTCGCAGATGACTGCAAACTGGGTGCCATAATCGACTCTCCAGCCGACACAAGCATCCTCCAAAAGGGCCTCATAGAAACAGACAACTGGTGCCAGAGCCATGGCCTCAAGCTAAATGCCAAAAAGTGTATAAGTCATCCCCTTTGGCAAAAACAAAGTGCCCACAAATTACCACATAGGTGGTAATCCATTAAGTACAGAAGAAGTAATTAGGAACCTGGGGACCCAAGTTGATAGAAATCTCTCATTTGACAACCACGTGGCCAAAGTGGTTAGAAAAACATTTTATATAGCCCACCTAATCATGAAGGGATTCACATCTAGATCAGGGGAGGTCATCGTGCCTCTTTACTCATCCCTCATCAGGCCCATAATTGAGTACAATGCCCCTTTTGGGATGTACCTTACCAGACACCTGCAGCAACTGGAAAGACCCCAAAAGTACCTCACCAAGAGGATCAAAGGGCTCAAACAGATGCCATATGCTGCCCGGTTAAAGAAACTCCAGCTCTACTCAGTGGCATACCGCCTGTTCAGAGGCGATCTGTGCCTGACATAAAGCCATGTCCAACCCGGAATTAATGGACATGCTGCACCTCAGAAAATCCAAATCCCATCGAGCTACGCGCTCGAAAGACTTGAACCTCAGCACTGAAATAAATAGGACATGCTGGAGGGACAGATTCATACCCAGAGGCTCCCTTCACTCTGGAATAAAATCCCAGTCCAGGTTAGGCAGAGTCCCTCATTGACTCTCTTCAAGAGGAATCTTGATGAGTGGATGGGAGATCGTAGGTTTACCCCGGGTATCACTTCTGTGTCACTGTTAGAGGCACAGTATACTAACCTCGAAAAAGGGCATAGCAAAATAAATTTAAAATGGGTGGCGAAAGCCAAACACATTCTGGCTAGGCTTATAAATGCCCTAGGGCAGATAGCCTAGTATGAACCTATATATATATATATATATATATATATATATATATATATATATATATATATATATATGTGTGTGTGTGTGTGTGTGTGTATGTACTGTGGTAGCCTTGTTAACTGTAAGCAGGGGTGGGTCTGGGAGATGAAACATTTATAAGCTTCCTGCGTCCATTAGAGACATAGGTGCCAAGCCAGGGATGATTTTTTTCTGTCCCCCATCCATTTGTCCAAGTTGCACTTGAATTGGGTCAGGGAGGAACTCTGCCTCACATGAATGAGAAACCTGGTCCAGAGAAGGGATCGTCCCTGGGATACATACCTATCTCTCCAGCAGGTCCTACTTACATCACAAGCAAGGTTTACGTTTTTAAAATTGGTAATTCTGGTGCAGTGTATTTTGCAGATATGCAGTAGGTCCATCAGAGTGGGGTCTGACAATGCATTGTATGCTAGGCATAGATCTCCCCTCAACAACCTGTAGGAGACAGAATGTAAAGATAGGGCTTTGAAGCAGTCTGCATAGGACATGTTCCTTATGCCTGGTATTCTTTTGGTGAGGAAACTGTGTGGACCTTCCAGTTGTTGGATGTGGCTGATTAGGTACATACCAAAGGAAGCATTGTACTTAATGATAGGCCTGACAAATGATGAATACAGTGGAACAGTGACCTCCTTGGACCTAGATGCCATATCTTTGTAAGTTGCACAACATAGAATGATTTCCTCATCACTGTACACATATGATGGTCTGTGTGTGTGTGTCCACATGTCTCTAACTACTAGGTTGACTGTTAGGGGTGTGCTGTCAATATGATAGTTTCTAGGGGTAGATTACTTCCCAGAGGATACTATTATGCATTTCTTGTCATTTAGGTTTAGTCCATGGCTCTTACACAAGTTATTTGTCTGTGTCCACCTTTCCTGGAGAACATTAATGTCAGTAGGGGGATCCAGTGACTGTTCCCAAATTGAATCGTCTGCAGATTTTGTCAGCCAGAGGCCCTTGACATTGGCCTTAACTTAAAAGACCACTACAGGCAAACAGTGAAAAAACATATAATTTATCTTGCCATGATTTACTGCACCTCCTAAAGCTGCCTGTAGCAAAATAAGTACTCATTCCTAATTTTATTTTGTTTTACTCTTCTCTGCCCTCATGGGGGAAGACATTGTGATTCCTTTGGAAAGCTAAATCTGTCTTAATGCACAGACTGTGAGAACAAATAGCCCTACTATTTGTTGTCAGACTAGACTTCCATTCACTTAGAATGGACAACCTGAAAAAAAATGCCAAGTTTGAGAGTCTGGAGCTCATGTGTCATTGACTGATATGTGATGAGTTTTGCAAATGTTGTTCCTAGTGATGTACTACACATTCTGTGAAAGAAACTTGCAAAAGTGTCAACAAATTATTGAGATAAAAAAGACTTTTCACAAGGAGCAGTTTTGCAAGTTTCAATTCCTGGCCAAGTTACTCCTCCCATCTCCCCTCCTTCAGTGGGCTACAGTCTCACATTTCCAGCTTGGTAGATTCAACTATTTCGTCAGCTTTGCATGACAATAGACATAAAAAAAAATCACAGCCTGGTGTGCCACTAAAACTGTTCCCTTATATGTCTCTTCACTTCTGAATAGCATTTCCCCAGAAATAAAAAAAAAAAAAACAAAGCACACACATCAGTCCAGAGTTTGGGCCAATCTATCCATTTCTTAATGTGCACAGTAAAACATTCAGTTTATAATACGTTCTGGCTGCTGACATGGTTATCTTTACATAGTTATTCTCTTATAGCATAACCTGAACTTATGGTATTCAATGCCAAGCTTTACAACAATTCTCAGTTTCTTTACAATGACCTCCCAAGCCTCTGATGTGACCCAGTGCTTTGTCAATATACTGTAAATACATAGATTAATACAAATATTTGTGCACATATGACATGTACATTAATACACATATACCATCATTAAAAAGATAAATGCAATATAAATCGTATCAATATAGTTATGATTTCTAGTTTATGACCCTGTTTGTCTATGGAAACTTCTTTTTGAATTTTGTTCAAGCACTTGTATATTTGTTGTATATTATCTTGTTTAATTGTTTCTCAATATTCTAACCACTGTATGTTGCATCAATTGTAAAACTCTGATTGTACTCTTTTTATATTTTCTGTGTTCTTTGTACAAAATAGTTATGTTTGTATAATGTTTTTTTTTTATTATTTTTTATAATTGTTTACTATATATCTGGAGCTTTTCTCCCCGATCCTCCGCTGAAAACGGTCACCTTGTGTCCAGTCGGACTAACCTGGTAAACAAATGGAAAATAAAAATAAAATATACTAAGAAAATCAAATCAATATACCAAGAAAAATCCAAAACTTAAGAAAAAACACAGAAGGAAGGAAAATGTTTCCTTGATGCTATCATGAAAATCCTACTTACTTATTCAGATATTATGGGTAAACGTAATATATATATATATATATATATATATATATATATATATATATATAGTAGGCAAAACAACATACCCAACACACTAGTCATAGGTGACTCTATAGTCAGGCACACTGATGTCCCACTCACCAGGCTAAACAAGGAGAAGGTTACTGTCAGCTGCCTGTCTGGTGCCAGGATCCGCCACATAACTCACGCACTCAGGTCTCTCCACAACAAGTATAAATATGACTCTGTCAATGTCCATGTTGGTGCGAATGACCTGAGACGTACCTCCCTAGACTACATGAAAAGAGACATGGAAGAGCTCTCCGATCTTGTAGCCCAGGGAGGTATGACCCTAGCCCTGAGTAGCATTCTGCCATCGCCCAGAATGATACTGCAGTACAAGGACAAAATGATTGACTTCAGCAATTGGCTAAGCTTCTGGTGTCATTCTAAGGGGATCCAGTATCTGTCTGTCTGGGACGACATGGTCGACAGGCCACGATGCTTTGCCAGAGATGGCCTGCACCAGTCACCCATGGGATTCCGGATACTGGCTAAGGCTTTTGCCGCCCCTATAGTGCCTTTTTTAGACAAGGTTCAAATGACAAATAAACCACCGTAACAAGAACAGGCAAGCAAAAACTGAGGGTAATGCTACTCAATGCTAGAAGTCTAAATCTCAAAATGCACTCACTCAAGGCACTCCTTAAAATGGAGAACATCGATATCTGTGCAGTGACTGAGACCTGGTTCAAGGCTCCAAAGAGCACCCCTGCACTACCATGCTATAATCATACCACACTTTTCGGCCATGTAACCTGGACCGGAACACCAAAGGAGGAGGCGTGTCCATATTCATTAAGGATATCCACACCTCCAGGCTAGTTACTCAGCATAATGCATCCGAGGTTATCCAAATGCAACTAACGCTGGGCAAAACTGCAATCCAAATTGTAGCTTGCTACAAATCCCCCATCATGCCTCAGGATTCCCACTCCTCTTTTCTTGATATACTGGAAAATATTAGGTTTCAAACACCCTAATAATGGGCAATTTCAACTACCCCACCATTAACTGGGAAAACTACTCATGTACCATCTCTTTCGCTCAACGCTTTCTGGAATTCATAAATTCCGGTGCCCTGGATCAACTTATCCACACCCCCACCAAGGGCAACAATATCTTAAACTTAGTCATTACCAACATGAGTGACCGGTGTTCCACACCCGAAGTCAACTCCTTGTTGGTCAGATCCGACCATAAGCTAATCACCCTAGATATCCACATCCTGCCCCACCTCCATTAAGAAAACCACAGTAAAAAATTTCTCCAAAGCTAATGCTTCTTAAGACAGAAGTGGCAAACTTCATAACACCCATGCACATGGACAATACAGTTACAACTGCCGAATCCTACACAAATGCACTCTATAAGAACTTACATGAGTGCATGGATCATGCTATCCCAAACAGAACCAAGAAGCTATCCTCCAAAAAAAGGAAGCCAATCTGGTGGTCGCCTGCCATAAACAAACTGTACAACAGAAGGAAGAAACTGTTGCAAAAGAGAGTAAAATCCCATGAGTGGTGGAGCTCCCTGGTCAGCCTCAGTAAGAAGCTAAGATCCCTTGTAAGAGCATCCAAAGCTAGCTATGAAAATAAAATCACTGCTGATTCTAAGGACAACCACAAAGCATTCTATAGCTATGTCAAGAATCTCAATGCCAAAACCCAGATCTGCTCTGAGTTGCAGCACACCGGCATGACAATTACAGAACCAACTGATATTGCCAACATCCTGGCAGATAGGTTCAGTGCTAACTTTACCACCCTCTCACACCCTAAAGGGCCCATATGTATACAAGAATGCAGAGTACCTGTAATCACAACTACACAGGTAAAAGCTGCACTCTCTAAAGACATAAACACAGCATCCATGGGACTGGACAACATCCCAGGCTGCGTTTTACACAAACTTCAGAATGAACTGGTTCCCCACCTAAGCACCATGTTCAATCATAGCCTCACATCAGGCTTTGTGACCACTGAGTGGCGCACAGCAACAGTTATCCCACTCCACAAAGGAGAGCCACTAATAATCCTGGGAACTATCGCCCTGTTAGCCTGATCTGCAAGGCCATGGAACGTATCATCATGGAACTCATAAACAAAGACATTGGTAACCTCCAAACTTTGGACACCATCCAGTTCGGGTTTGTGAAAGGCAGATCATGCATCCTGAACCTATTCAACTACTTTGAGGCAGTCACTAAAGCCGTAGATGAGGCTAAGGTGGTTCACACAGCCTAGCTTGACCTCGCCAAGGCTTTTGACACCATCCCCCATTCTGGAATTATAGCTAAACTTACTATACTAGGTATAAATCCCTAAGTCACAACATGGGTTGCCAACTGGCTCACTGACAGAACCCACACTGTAAAAGTTGCAGACTTCAAATCTGACATCAAACCAGTGACAAGTGGGGTACCACAGGGCTCAGTCCTGGGACCTCTCCTGTTTGGTATCTACTTAACTGAAGTACAGGCTAACACAGAAGGCCTCTGCCTAAAGAAGTTCACAGATGACTACAAACTAGGAGCCATAGTCAAGTCCCCAAATGATGTGGGCATCCTACAGAAGGGCCTCACTGAGACAGATGCCTGGTGTCAGAGCCATGGCCTCAAGCTCAATGCCAAAAGATGCATTGTCATCCCCTTTGGTAAAAACTCTGTACCCATGAATTACCACATAGGCAGCAGTCTACTTAACACTAAATGTGTGATAAGAGACCTTGGGACCCAGGTGGACAGTAGTCGCTCCCTTGATGATCACATTGCCACAGTAGTAAGGAAGTCCTATATGGCGCACCTCATCTCAAAAGGGTTCTCATCCAGGAAAAAAAGGGGTCATTGTTCCCCTCTACTCGACACTCATTAGACCCATTATATAGTACAACGCCCATTTTGGAATGTACCTTACAAGACCTCTGCAGCAGCTGGAAAGGCCACAGACGTACCTCACAAAGAGGATTACTGGCCTCAAACAGATGCCCTACACTGACCATCTCAAAAAACTCCAGCTTTACTCCGTAGCATATAGCCTACTCCGAGGGGATTTCTGCCTAACATATAAAGCTATGTCAAACACAGAGCTGTTGGACATGCTACACCTAAAGAAATCCCAATCCCTCCGAGCTACACGCTCTAGGGACCTAAACTTAGTCACCACAATAAACAGGACATGCAGGAGGCATAGAGTCCTGTCCCAGAGACTTCCGATACTCTGGAACAAGCTACCCATCTATGTCAAGCAAAGTTCCTCATTCGCACTCTTCAAGCAAAATCTTTGAGTGGATGAGAAATAGGAAATATACCCTGGGAATCATTTCTGTGGCTCTGCTCGACAGTGGTACAGGAAAATAACTTTCTTGGGTGGCATAAGCCAGAGAACCTTGTTGGCTAGGCTTGCTACCTACCTATGAACCTATTATTAGACTAAATACAATAGTATGTAGCATTGAAATATGCTGACATTATAAGGGTGACAGTTCATTATTTACTCATAAAGCAAATGTCAGAGTGGAAAAGTTGAAATAGTGGATAAACAGGAGGAGGGAAAGAGAAGAAACAGTGAGAAAAAGTATTTGTTAGAAGTAATAATTAGGGTAGATATGGGCGGCAGGTGAAAAAATGAGTAAAAGTAATATTACAAGTAAGAGAAACAAAACCAAAGAAAATAATAAATAACCTGAGCAAGATTTACAGCTGCAGACTGTCAAGTGGATTGGTAGCAGGTGTCATAAAATTGGGTTTGGAGATAAGTTTGGTGACTTTGAAGAAACAGATTTGTCCGCATTAACTGTGTATCATTGTGTGTGTGTGTGTGTGTGTGTGTGTGTGTGTGTGTGTGTGTGTGTGTGTGTGTGTGTGTGTGTGTGTGTGTGTATGTATGGTGTAAAAGAACTATAAAGCAAATCTGCACTGATACCTGCTGCAGGGGACACTTGTGCAAGTGCAGTGGACTGGCTCCAGTAGGAAGGGATGGCAGCATACCTCTCAACATCATAGAACAATAAATCTGGACAAGGCCATAAATAGGCGACAAAGGCCCAAAGATTGGGACATTTTGTAAATATTGCACTTACAAACTTAGAAAGTTGATAAACAGGTTTTGCATTAGAGTGAATTTTCTTATGGATATGAAGTCTGAAAATCAAATGACTGTCAACTTTCTGACTTCACTGTTCAATGATTTGACAGAAAACTGCAATTTTATGAAAAACAGACAAAAAAATCTGGACTTTCTGCAAAAATCTGTACTATTGAGAGATATGGATGGGAGCCCTGAACCAGCACCCATCAATCATTTTCATTTGTTTGCCAAAGCCATTACAGCAGTGTTTTGCAGAAAGGTGGGAAAACCTTAAATTTGACTGGTATGTTGTATGGGTGTGGGTAGCTGTGTTTGTGGAAGGTAGAGGTGTGCCTTTGTAGGTGTGGTGCGAATGTTATGGATTATGAAATGGAAAGATTAAGAGTAAAAATACTATCAGTGAATTCCCTAGCAATTTCATCACTGCTTGATTCAGACATATACATTACCCTGTGTTTGTCAGTACTGTTTGAGTGCATTGTTTTGGAGTGTGGTATCACTGCTACAGCTGCTGCTACTCTTTCAATACAAGTATCTGCTTTGGAAGTTTTCTCCAGGAGTCTGTTGCTCAAATATGGGTCTGGTAGACTTTATTTATCGTTTGAGTTGTCCGTTTAGTTTAATGAGAGTGCTTTTATCCTGCTGGGTACTGCACCTCCTATTTTTTGCCATGATGTTGTGATTCCACCAGGATGGCTTGTGTATTGAGTTAGTTCTCTACGTCTTCCTGGTGGATACAGCTACCTCAGTACAGCTATTAACATGCTTTTATAGGGGTTCTGTCAATGGTTCCATGTAGGCAGCAGTGTTCTCAGGGTTTTTGGGGGCTTGAAATGTTGCCAGGTTATCACGTTATAGTAGGACGTTAGCTTTAGAGTAGCTTCTAAACATTACAGGGTTAGCTGTGGTACTGTGTTTTATTTTGATTTCAAAGGAGACCATTCTGTGGTCTGACCTTACCAGAAAAGACATTACACCCTGGTTGGCATATTGACAATCTGGTCCATGGAGTTTGTGTTTACAAAATCCAGGAATCTTTGTGCCTGCACATTTGATGTATATAATTCCAGTTAATAGTGGGTCAATTAACGTTGTCTATGAATGTAGTATTGGGTTGAATGCTGAATGATTCTAATAAGCTCAAATACATGGTATGGGTTTCCTGGGTCATAGAGGGGAACCTATAGCTTGCAAGGAAGTGGTATGAGATTTTGCCTATGGTAATTTGAACATGGAGAAGCAAAGTGCACTGTGCTGTTTGATCAGCCTTGAGGTGTATTTATTTTTTATATAAACTGAGACACCTTCACTAGCTCTGCACCTGAAGAAACAGGCAAGGAAGATGAGCATGCTCATCTGGGGGAAAGTTGGGAGGGTGTGCATGCTTAGGGCACACTCATGTGGCTTGATTTTCTTAGCAGAAACTAAAGAAACAACTGATGGGCAAGGCATTATTCTAACATCAGTACCTTGTGAAAGTGCGGGGCAGTTCAGCTCTGACAACCCCACCCTGAGAGTGGTACGAGACATGCACAGGGGTGGAGAGAAAACCAGACAAAAGACTGCCTCAGCAGCCGTATGTTGCCTTCCCAGGATGCCTCAATCTCCTTGCTTGCTCTAATCCATAGAGCAAATCCAGGGTAGGTGAGGAGGATTGGTAGACCCTGTGAACAAGGAATGGCACTGGGAATACATAATTGTAGTACTGTGGGAGCCAAATATAATGCCAAAACTTTCATTATGCATTTTGTTGCAAATTTGTGTTATCTAAAGAAAACATATCTTCTATTCCTTCTCTCTGAAACCAACTAAATAGTACTTCATGACATTTAATCACCTTCCCACAGAACAATGTGCATACCGTATATCACAGTCCTCATTTATTCAAATGTCAGTATACAAGACAGATTCACTGAGCTGTTTTAAATCTTTTTCAGCTATGATATGGGGAGCAGGGAAAAAAGCATAAAACAAAACCGCAAATAGCCACTTTCATATCTACAGAAAAAAGTCAGTGGAATATTAGAAATACATTAAACAATAAGCTACGAAAAGTCTAAATTTACAGTAAAACTATAAACAGTTGCAGGTTTGTGTCTGTATTCATTTACAGAGTTAGGGGACTGTTTGAGGGGGCAAATGAGCTATGGGACTTGGTTCAGGGATGCAGTACTTAAGGCCATGGAAAAGGTATAAGGAAGAGGCAAAAAAGAAGGCCAGTGTGATTTATACAAAAAAATTAGGGTAAAAGATAGGACATACAATAGGTAGAATGGAGGGTATGGGGAGATGGGTAGGAACAAAAACTGAGGTGAGACTAGCAGATTCACGAGCTGAAAGGGAGCTAGTAGAATCTTAAAACCAGGACCTATGTTTATTTGAAAAAAGCAGAAGTATTAGGAACTATCTTGAGTCTGACAACACAGTGGAACCCAAAGAAAATGGAACTTTCAAATATGAAGCTCAGAAGTGTTCCTTCTGTGAACATATGAGCAACGCAAACCATTTCACTTGCCCAAGTACTAAGAAACAATATTATAGCAGGCATAAAGCTGATTGCAACATAGAAGTGGTCATTTACCTAGCTTAGTGCCCAACATGTGAAGCTTTCTATGTTGGGAAAGCTATTAATCGACTAAAATACATATGCCACACCATTTTTCTGATATTAAACAAATGATTAGTACATTCCATTGAGATGACGGATCACTCTAGGACTACATTTCATGTCCTTGGCAAAATTGTGGGCTTGGCTCTGGATGGGAATAAGTATGCGTTAGAAAAAAAAAAAAAGAGTCTGAATGGCAAGTTAGGTTGAGTGGATACAATAAAACAGGTCTCGACTTTGGTTGCTCGCTCAGGAGTGTCCTTCAGCTCAAAAAACTTGACCATAGGACCTTGTATTAATTCAAACAAAAATGACAGGTTTGCCTTGGCATTTTTGATCTGATCCCCAACCCCTACATTTAAGACTAGATCCCCCACAAGACAGTAAGCTGGTGACTGGCACAAGGAAATGCAAGATTGACCACCACCAAGTACTGGCTACTAGAAATGGGTTGAAGATAAAACCTTGAGGTTAAATGAAGCAACTGCCACTGGTATAATCATTGCTTAGACTGTAGGTTTTTCAAATAGATCCTCACCAATAGGTTTTGCAATGTTTTACAGGTAAATCAAACAAACTACATTGGTGGTAAGCAAAGATCATCTGTCAAATGCTCTAGTCAGTGATAGCTTACATGTGATGACACTCACCCACCACAGTTTTTATGGCATTTTTTTATTGTTGTAGGTTTCCTTTCTAATGCCCTAGTTTCAGTAAGGAGCAAAAGTACTTACTTTAATATTGAATGGATATTTCAATTAGTTAACTCCTATTTTACTGTTTTTATTCGTTCCACTTTAATTTCAGATAGATTCTTTATAAAGATGGATGCCACTGGATGTCCCATAAAAATGGACACCCTTGATTTACTGTTAATGTTGACTCCAACATACATGTTCCCACAGACCTGCAAAAATAAGTGGCTTTTCAATGGCTAGAAAATTCTGTTAAAAAGACTTCTAAACTAGAAACTTTTTTCATTTTTTTTTAATAACATTGTGAATGAATCTTTTTCCTTAACAAGGATATGGAGGTGAGTAACAGCCTAACCAGTATATGATTCATATTCTAATTTTGGATTTGACCTCCATCCATATCATCTGGCCCAACAGTAGCCAGTCCACAACTCTTCTTCTAATTAGGGACTTTGCCTCCCCCAATGAGCTGGCCCACATATTAGCCAATCCATGACTATCACTCTAATTAGGGACTTGGCCTCCCCTCCAACCTCATAGCAGGCCCAACTATAAGCCAGTCAAGAACCATAGCCTTACTTCAGTCATAAGGGCTGTTTTCCACCACACCCACTTGTTTAGGGTTATTTAAACAACTAGAATTGTATTGGGTTTTCATGAAGAATTATTGTATATGATGAAGTCTGATAGGCAAAAGTGCACATTACTTTGAATAAACCAGACAACTTAAAGCTCAAAGAAGAATTGATTCATGTTTTCATTGTTTGAGTTTGACAATGTGTACATTTTACCTTTGTTAGCGGTCTGTCTGCAAATACCTACGGGAATACAACTGTGGATTACTTCAAACAAAGAGGCTTTTCCTTTTGTTTTTACTTGATAGTCCCAAGGAGAACCAGCCACTCTACTGGGTTTGGAGAGCCTATAAGGGGACCTACTCCACAATAGATAGCCTACATTTTTCATAAAGAATGAGGACAAGGAACAAAGGCAAAAAGGAGAAGGCCAGTGTGGTTATTGAGAAAGATCTATCTAGTGCATTAGGGTAAAAGATGAGGCACACAAGAGGTAGAAAGGAGAGCATGGTGAGATTTATTTATTTTTTCCTTAGTTGACTGTGTTAGTCCCACTAGGCTACTAGCCTCTTTTCAAGGGAGACCCAAGATTATATTTACACTACTAGAGGAAATATGGCCTGGGCTTTGGGGAACTTCTCCTACTCATTAATGTAAGTGAGACACATTTTGTAGGAGCACTTCTGTTTCCATTCTGGATGCAGAGGTGGCCTGGAGAAGCAGTGAAGTAGATGGAGAGAAAAAGAGGTAATGGAATGGTGAGAGAAATGGAGAAGAAAGCAAATATCGAGACTGGAGACTATGTGCAGGATTCTGAGGAGATGTTTCAAAGAAATCTGTTTGATAGAGATGAGTCAACAAATGATGGATGTACAATTAAAACCCTCCAATCGTGAGGGTTGCGGGATGATATACTTAAAGAGATGGGAATGCAGAGTGAATAGAAAATGAAGGAAACATTTCCTGAGGTGAAATTATGGCAAGACAGAGACAATCCTGAAAAATAGTGGTGAGATAGAAAAGCAAACACATGCAGAAAAAGTAAAAGAAGGCAAAGGTGGAGTACCAGAAAAGATGGCAGAAGTAAATGAAAAATGGATGTACATGTTAAGGATTCAAAGTAAAGAAGACAAGAAAATGGACAGGTATGAAGTGTGGGACAATTTAATAGCTCCTTTGGGTGTAAATGCACATTAGGTAAGAGCATTTATTCTTAACAAAGAGGCATTTTGTGACATATTTGTGACTTGTTTTTTCAATTGAAATGTTCTTGGAGAATATGAAAAAGACTGTAACCCATGGAATCTTTGTGATAAAAGCATTTAACAGGGAAACCGAGACTTTGAAAGCACATTTGAAAACTTTATGTAAAGCACTGGACATTGCAAAAATTTATGATAAAGGGGATTTATAGACTAGTGGATGAAATTGTAATATTGTGTTAAAAACAGAAAGAGAAAAAATTATACATGTACCAAGCATAATAAATGTGGAGCAGAATAGGGGTGTTGTTAAATACTGGGGACAACCCAAGACATGATTCTGTAGAAAAGAAGATTTGATAAATAACATTAATAAAAGGATATGTTATATTTGTGGGGAACTGGGGCACGATGCAAACATTTGTATTGAAATGTTCTAAATGTAACAAAATTGGACATTTATGGAAGGATTGCAAAAATGAAAATAAGAGTAAGGAAAAAAGAAAGGGAAGAAAACAAACAAGGAGAAGAAATTTTAGTAGTAGTAGAAACAGAAGAAACATTAGATAAGGGAAATTAGTGGACATAGAAGAAGGTACTGAAAGAAGTGATGAAGAAGACTTAAATTGGGAGGTAGCAAAAGAAAAAAGAATTCTGTTGGTAAAGGGTAAAAGACAGAAAAAGATCATTTTAAAGGGATGAGTGCAAAAGAAAAAAAAAGGAATGGATGAAAATGAATGTATACAGCTAATGATTGGGGGTGGATATAAATGGTTAAGGTGTTTGACTCACAGACACAAAGTATAGTGATTGATTCTCACCTTTGGGAGGGAAATTGGCTTGGCTTAAAATGGTCTATTAAAAAAGCTAGCCTAGTAGTTGGCTATGAACTTATGAAATGTGAATCTAAGGAAAACGGGAAAATGAAAATTTTAGACTGCTTTCTGTAAATGTGAATAGTATTAAAAATATAAGAATAATATGGATTTTGTATTAGTATAATACATGTTATATAGATGTAATTATATTAGAAGACACACTATTTAAAAATGAAGAAAGATTATTTTTCTTCCCCATAGTTTCTGTTTTTAATCTGGAATTTGGGAAATGACTGATGTTCTGGAATAATCATTCTGCAGAAATACAGTAATGATATTAGCTGTAACTTTAGAAGAAAAGTGGGAATATTAATTGTGGATTTAAATAGAATGAGTATATAAAATTATAACATTATATGTTTATGCTAATTGTAAAGAAAGGGAAAACTTATTTCTTCAGATTTTAGACTATGTAGTGATGCATATGAATATTATAAAAACGGTATTTTAATTGTGATTTAAGAGGCAAGTGTAAAAAGAAAGAGAAGACTAAGAAAATGTTAGAAGTTATAAGATGTAGTAAGTTAAACTTTGGGGCAAAAATTCATGGGACTTACAAAAGGGGTATGTATAGAACTGAGAGTATTTTATAGTATCAGAAGATTTAGTTAAAGGTGAAGGGTGGCAGTAGAAACATGATTATCTGATCATCTTGCAATATGGCTAGAAATAAAGGAAAAGAATGAATATATAAAAATAGGGAAAGGAATAAGACGGATAAATGAGAAAGCATGGAATGAAGAAAGAAAGAATTAATACAGTTATGGAGACATCATATTACTAGATCATTTTATAAAAAAATGGTCTGAATGGTGGATATTTAAGGAAAAATATAAAAAATGTATTTTTACAGTGGCGACATGATGTGAGAAAAGTTGAGAAAGAAAAATATAGAAGAACATACAATGATGCATTGGAAGATTTAGAACATAATGATATAAAGTATTTTGACAAAGAAAAATAATTATATGAAATAAATCAATAATTATTATATAAACAAATATATGTTTACAAGGAAAAAGAGTAGTATTGAGTTACTTAAATAGATTAGTAAAGGAAGATGGTATTGTAATGAGAGAAATAAAAAAATGTAAAAGGGGAAATAGGAAGAACTCAGGAAAAGATTATGAAGGGTGTAATACAATATGTACAATAAATTTTTAAAGCTACAACAAGAAGGTAGTGAAAAAAAACATGGAAAGTAAAAAAAGTTAACAGAGAATAAAGAGGTGGAAGAGGAGATTTCTTTAAATGAGCTAGATAAAATATTAGGGAAAGTAAATGTAGATTCAGGTACAGTGCCACACAGAATAGGCTATGAAATGTATAAAAATTTATGGGATTGGCAAAAATATTTAAAAAAAATTTGAATGAATGGTTAAATGAAGGTTTTATATATAAAGAATTAGGTAATAGAACACTTAAATTCATATTGATGAAGGAAGATAGAAGACCATAAAAAGCTGGAGACATTGAATAATAATGATTATAAGATCTTTATGGCTGTGGTGAATATGTATTTTAAGAAGAGGGAGGGACATAAGTAGATGTACAAGAGTGGAGGAAGATGCACACAGGTGGATTATATCCTATGCAGGAGGGCCAGTCTGAAGGATATTAGAGAGTGTAAAGTGTTGACAGGGGAAAGTATAGTTAGACTGCATAGAATGGTGGTCTGTAGGATGACATTGGTGATCAAAAGGAGGAGGAGGAGGAGTGTGAGGGTAATGCCAAGGATCAAATGGAAGTTGAAAAAAGGGTGATTGTGAGGTGGAGTTCAGGGAAGAGTTAAGACAGGCACTGGGTGGCAGTGAAGAGTTACCAAATAGCTGGGCAGCTACTGCAGAGCTGGTAAAGGAGACAGCTAGAAAGGTGCTTGTGACGTCTGGACAGAGGAAGGAGGACAAAGGAGACCTGGTGGTGGAATGAGGAAGTACAGGAGAGTATACAGAGAAAGAGGGTGGCAAAGAAGAAGTGGGATTGTCAGACAGCTGAAGAAAGTAGACAGGAGTATAAGGAGATAAGGCACATGGCAAAGAGAGAGGTGGCGAAGCCTAAGGATAAGGTATATGGAGAGCTGTGTGAAAGGTTGGACACTAAGGAGGGAGAAAAGGACCTGTATCAATTGGCTTGACAGAGGGATCAAGCTGGGAAAGATGTGCAGCAGCAGCTAAGGGTGATAAAGGATGATGAGGGAAATGTACTCGCAAGCAAGGAGAGTGTGCTGAGCAGATGAAAAGAGTACTTTGAGGGGCTGACAAATGAAGAGAATGATAGAGAAGGTTGGATGATGTGGGGATAGTGAAGCAGGAAGTGCAATGGATTAGCAAGGAGGAAGTAAGGACAGCTATGAAGAGGAAGAATGGAAAGGCTGTTGATCCAGATGGACATACCTGTGGAAGCATGGAGGTGTTTAGGAGAAATGGCAGTGGAGTTTTTAACCAGATTGTTTAATGAAATTTTGAAAAGTGAGAGGATGCTTGTGGAGAAAGTGTTTTGGTACTGATTTTTAAGAATTATAGGTGATGTGTAGAGCTGTAATAACTACAGAGGGATACAACTAATCAGTCACAGCATGAAGTTATGGGAAAGAGTACTGGAAGCTAGGTTAACAAGGGAGGTGAGATTAGTGATCAGCAGTATGGTTTCATGCCAGGAAAGAGCACTACAGATGCAATGTTTGCTCTGAGAGTGTTGATGGAGAAGTATAGAGAAGGTCAGAAGGAGTTGCATTGTGTCTTTGTGGACTTGGAGAAAGAAAGCATATGACAGGGTGCCTAGAGAGGAGTTGTGGAACTGTATGAGGAAGTTGGGAGTGGCAGAGAAGTATATGAGTGGTATAGGATATGTATGAGGGTAGTGTGACAGTGGTGAGGTCTGCAGTGAGAGTGACTGATGTGTTTAAGGTGGAGGTGGGATTGCATCAAGGATCAGCTCTGAGCCCTTTCTTATTTGCAATGGTGATGGACAGGTTGACAGACAAGATCAGACAGGAGTCCCTATGGCCTATGATGTTTGCAGATGACATTGTGATCTGTAGGGAGAGTAGGAAATAGGTTGGAGAGACCCTGGAGAGGTGGAGATGTGCTGTAGAGCAGAAATTAATGAAAGTCAGCAGGACTAAGAATGTGTGTGAATGAGAGGGATGATAGAGGAATGGTGGGGATGCAGGGAGTAGAGTTGGCGAAGGTGGATGAGTTTAAATACTTGAGATCAACATTTCAGAGTAATGGTGAGTGTGGAAGAGAGGTGAAGAAGAGAATACAGGCAGGGTGGGGTGGGTGGAGAAGAGTGTCAGGAGTGATTTATGACAGATGGGTACCAGTAAGTGTGAAAGGAAATGTCTACAAGAGGGTAGTAAGACTAGCTATGTTATATGAGTTGGAGATGGTGGCATTAACAAAAAGGCAGAAGTTAGAGCTGCACGTGGCAGAGTTAAAGATGTTAAGATTTGCACTGTGTGTAATGAGCATAGACAGGATTAGGAATCAGTATATTAGAGGGTCAGCTCAGGTTGGATGATTTGGAGACAAAGCCAGAGAGGTGAGATTGCTTTGGTTGGGACATATGCTGAGGAGGAATGCTGGGTATATTGGGAAAAGGATGCTAAGGATGGAGCTGCCAGGTAAAGGAAAAGAGGAAGGCTCAAGGTAAGGTTTATGGATGTGGTGAGAGAGGACATGCAGGTGGTTGGTGTAACAAAGCAAGATGCAGCGGACAGAAAGAAATGGAAATAGATGATCCACTGTGGCGACCCCTAATGGGAACACCCAAAAGAAAAATAAGATAAAATCTTTATGAAAATAATACAAAAGAGATTTGAAACTAAAATGGAAAATATTATGGAAGGTAGTATATACAGTATAAAGGGGAAGGGTTGTCAAGAATTATTAATGGTGGTTAGAGAAACACTGGATGATCTGAATAGAAAAGAAGTGAAAATCCTGACAAGAGACCTTAATAAGGCATTTGATACAATTTGACATGAACACTTATGGGTAATAATGAAAGCATATAATATATGTGAGAAAGTTAGGAAATTATGTATGTCAGTGTATAGTAATAATAAAGTGAAATGCTTGTGAATGGCTGGTTAAACCAAGAGGTACATATGAAGAGTGGTGTAAGACAGGGATGCCCAGTGAGTTGTATACTCTTTGCATTAGTTATAAATGTGATATTATGTGAAATAAATTACAAAATGAAGGAGGAGAGGTATACCATATGTATTTATTTACTTATTTTATTTATTTGACATTTATTGACCGGGTTAGTCCAACTGGGTAGAGACCCTTTTTCAGCAGGGACCCAAGGAGAAAAGCTGTATTTACCAAAAAGTAACAAGAAATACATTTCAGTAGATAATACATATTCAAGCTGTAAGACACATTCATGCTAATTCATGTACAGGGAGTTGTGAAATGCAGCAAAGGGAACAAATAAAAACATTCAAACCTCATACAGATCATTAGCATGGATAAAGTCCAGGTTAGTTGTCAGAGCTAATTATGTGAGCTAAATAAATTTATATCAATTGATGGCCTATAGTCAGGAGTACGATCCAGAATAAAACAGTAGGAGGAGATAGAAATGAGAGGGGAGTATAATGTGGTGGTGAAGGATAGATCATGTTGGGTCTGGACATGAGCAGGACCAGGAATTTATTTTTAAAGCATGCAATAGTAGTGATAACCTGAAGTCCAGAGGCACCTTATTCCATGCTTTAGCTACAGGGTGCTTGTAGAGGAGTTTACCTATGTTTTTATTTGGTTTATATATTTGAATGAAATGTTGGTCAGAACTTGTACGTGTAGGATTTGGAGTATAGTAAGAGATGAGATCAGAGAGAGCAGGAGAAGATGAGAATTTGCATAGGATGGAATGAGTTGGGTGCAGTTAGGGCAGAATTAGTTGGTTGTGGAATTCGGGCTGTTGCAGGTTTTTCAATGCTAGACAGTGATGAGAGTGGTAGAGTTAGTTTGCAGCAAATCTGGCAAGTTTGTGATAGGTAGATTCTAGTTTAGATAGCAGATTGGATTGCAAGTTGGTGAGAATCAGGGCAGCATGCAATGGAGTGGGAAGTAGGAAGGACTGTGCAAGAGAATGTTTGGATTAATTTGTGAGATGCATGTTATGCCTGTATAAGATATCAAGTTTTTGGTATGTTTTTTTATGCTTTGTTGGATGTGGCCTGAACCTGAAGTGTTAAGAATTCCAGTTCTGTCACCATATGCAGATGACATTATAATTGCAAAAAAACAAAAGTTGGATAAAAGAAGTAATAATTTGCACATGAGTGTCTAGAGGTGAGTGGGATGGCTTTAAATAAAGAAAAAAAGTAAATGTTTTGGTGGTGTAGTAAGGATAGGGGCTATATATTTTACAATGAATACAATTTATATGTTAGATATAAAATTTGGGAATAAAGATGTAAGTAGAATTCAATGGGAACAATAGAAGAAATAAAACAAACCTGTCTTTTCTGCAGAACATATAGATTATCATTCACAAAAAAGACTTATTTGATAAATTCAGTACTGATGGGAGAAACCGCATACTTAGAGAGTATATTTACAGTATTTGACAATGGTATTTGAAAAGGAATTATTGCAGATATATATATTTTTTCATTTATATGGGGCTCTAGATTAAACCTTGTAAAAAAAAGGAATTTTGTATATAAACAAAGAGGAAGGAGGCTTAAGGTTAATTAACCCAGTGGTTTAAGCAGATTCTTTAAATCTGTACAGAGCATTTACATGGATAAATAAAAAAGATGAGAGATTAGTAGTAAAATTGTATAAATATAAGTATGATAGATTTAGAAGTGTAGCAAAAAAAAAAAAAGTACAAAAGAAAAATAGCATATAAATGAAAAAATACAATGTTACCCAGACAAAATATTTTTGTGGAAAATAAAAAAAATGAGAATATAGAAAAAAAAAACAAAAGTATGATATAGGAATGTAATGATAAAATATTACCAGGTAAAACCATGGGAAAATCTTACAGACTTAAAAATTATAAGATAAGACGTAAATGGACAGTAGAATGTCAAGATTTTTTTGTGGAAACTGGTAACAGATAAATTACCAATAAAAGGAAATATGCCATACAAAAAGAAAAGCCGTAGAATAAGTTTACATTGTCAAGAAGAAGAAACTATGGAAAATATCTTTTTGAAATATAAAAGAGTAAAAAAGTTATGGGAAAAACTAAGTAAAGAAGATTTTTTGAAGATATAAAAGAAATTGATAAAATAAACTTGGATATGATTAAATATGGATATAAGAATAGAAATAAAAATATGTTAAAAGAATAGATAAAATGTATTTTATGCCATATGGGTTATATGGAATGAAAGAGTAAATAAAATTATGTTTAATGCTAAATTTATTTTTAGCAACAATATTAAGTAAAATCAGATGGTGATTATGGAAAAGGGAGTGGGGATCTAATAGGGATGAACATTTAGTATGATTGTAAAGGTTAATAGGGAACTGGCTTCCCTTAGGAAGGATAAAGTATAAAGACTAGTCAGTCTGCCTCCCTGGGTCATCAAGAATCTGGCTAATTTGCTAGCAGATCACCTAACTTAATGTTTTAACAGATCACTGTATAGTGTGGAAGTGACTGAGAATAGGACTACAGCAACTGTAGTAATCCTTTGCCCAAGGTACAATTTAGGAACTACAACAGTTAGTCTAAATGTAGTGTCAAGAAACATTGCACATATAAACCTGGGAGAAAGACTAGGTATTTTCTTGCATTCCTGGATGACAAGAGTCCCCAAGACAACAACTAGCAATGTTTTTGATTAGAAGAAGCTGTTACTGAAAACTTATCCAGTTTTATGACTGGTTTACAGTAGCATCTGACAAGGGAGGGTCATCAGAGGGCCTGTAACAGTAAGGTCATTGACTTAGTCCTGCAGAGCAGGCTGCTGGGAAAACTGGAGAGGTTGGAGGGGAAGATCAAGACTAAGTAAATGGATTGCTGCACAGTTAAATGATGGGACAGGACTGTAGTGAGAGGGATTATCTCGGGAAGAAGGAAAGTGTCTAGTGGGAGTATCAAATGAGTCAGTCCCAAGTCTAGTATTTTTCAGTGAGTCTGTTTCAGACATATCTGAGAAAACAAGTTCCAGGATCAACCTTTCCTCTAAAGTCACGAAGTCAGGGGGTAGCAGTAGAGAATGGGGAAGACTTTAAGGAAGGATTAGATAAGCCTGACCAAAAGGGTTGAAAGGTGGCTGTTTAACATTCATTACAAACAATGCAAAGCAGAAAGTTGTATGGGGTGTAGGGAAAAGAACATTACCAGAAACTAGAAAAGTAGTCTCTTCTCACTAGAGGCCAAACAATACTATGGCATGATACAGATGCACAAGATCACATAGTAGGGAGGTGAAGGGTTTATCATGAACAGGGAGGACAGAGGAAGGAGTAGGGGATGAAGGCAAGTAGACTGTAAAGACCAACTACTCTATGAATTTCTGAAAATACTTCTTCATGGAGAGGAATGTGGGCCAATGGAGGAATTCAAGAGAGCATGGGTGAGGTGGAGAATAGTTGAAAGAGACAATAGAAATACAGGTGCGGTAGAATGTTGAATGCACTTAAAGGACAGACTAGATAGAATTGCTGTATTCTACTGTACACAGTTTGCACACAGGATAGTAGGTACTAGTGAATACCCAGACCCAGTGATACATAAATAATGGATTCAGGTAACTTCATTGCAGACAAAGACTTTGCACCAACTAACAGTGAAGAAATTATGTTGGAGTAGTGATGTCTGGCAGTTACTGAAATAGATTAAGGGTCTGAGCTTTTAATGAGCTACTTCCTATACCCAAGGTGCCAGGTTTAATTCTTTGTACATTAGTTTGCTTACTGTATGATTATGACCAAATCCTTAGCTTGCCCCTGAAAAGAAACGCTTGTATCCAGTGGGCTTGGTTAACACATTTATAAAATTAAAATTAACTTTTTCAAAAAAAAAAAAAAGCGACAGCAGTCACAACACTGCAATTGTAAATGTATTGACTCTGTGGTAGTTTAGCCTCAAGAGCAAGAGATTATTTTCTTATCCCTAAAGTGCAGCAACCTTGCACTTAGTATTTTTGCAGGTTTTGATATTAGAGCACATTGAATGACTTGTCACAAAGTAAAGGCCCATAATTAGTGTGTTGTATACACAAACTATTCATTCCCATAAAACATCCATCATCAGAGGTATTTAGTCCTTATCTGTTCTCTTCTTACTGCTCTGTAGCCCATTTCTGTGTTATCCAGCGTATCCACCCTTCTATGTGAAATGCAAATGAAAACATCATTTAAAACTGAGCTGTTTCATCCTCTGTCACATACCTCCCCTACCATTTTTTGAAGCTAGTCACCTGCTGAGGGAGGTCAGTGAGTTATTCTACATGTCCTTCTGTTTGTAAAACCATGCTGCTGGCATACCTGTCAACCTCAAGAAACAAGGCAAAGCCAAAAATAATGGTGGGAAAAGGACAAAAAAAAATCAAGGGCAGACTTTAAATATTGTTCTTATTAATTCAGAAAGTTGCTAGAATAACAGGTTTTGCATTATCATGCATTTTCTGATGGATACGAAGTCTGAAACTCAAATGACTGTCATTTAGTCACTGCAATTTTCAGTGATTTTCTAAAAAAAAAAAAAAACAAATTGTATGAGTATCAGAGCAAAAGAAGAAGGCAAACAAATGGACATTTTGTAAAATTCTGGACACTTAAGATATGGCTGCTAGAGAACTAGCTCCCTTCTGAGCACAGCATTGTATTCTCATTTCTTCAGAGAATGCTGAGATGATTCCAAATTCCAGAAAGGATAGGAAAAATCATTATTATTCCTAGTTTGCAGTGCATCTCTTCCCATATATGTTTCACTAGAAAAGCTCTTGATAAAAATGAATAGTTAGACAGCTATTTATTTTATTCATCATTTGTGAACAGATAAGCTACCAATGGTAATATTAATTCTGCCTAGAGTTTCTCATATGTTCTTTAATTGCTTTTAGGAGCTTGTCATCTATGATTGGCCGTAGATCTTCCTGACGTACTTCTCGACTTCTTTGTTCAAAAGTCAGGGACAAAAACACAAATAATGGGAGATAAAGGCCCAAAATCAAAGTTAATTTTAAATACTACTCTAACTCAAGTTAATAGAAAAACAGATTTTAGCATTAATATACATTTTCTGAATGATAAGTATGAAAGTCTAACGTCTAGCATTGACTGACTATAATACTCAGTAATTTACCAAAAAACAAACATTTTATGAGGGACAAGAGAAAAATAATGAGGCAAAATCAGGAACATTTGAGAAATATGGTCACATAGCTATTAACTGTAACTATTTTCAACTTATCTTTTACAAATAGCAGACATCCTAGAGGACATTCATTCTGTTACGGTAAAGTAAAATGATGATACACTTTTTAATGCTTTATTTTGCGTACTTACAAATAGTCCCTTTGTTATTAGAGTTTTTAATTAAATAAAATGCAGCTGATTGATTTTTCTTTCTCTTTTTTTTTAATATATGAAGTGTTGACAATGGTATTTTGCCCCTGTGCTTGTCAACTATCAATCCTCCCACATTTGCTCCCTTATCTGCGAATTTTACCTAGGATCATGGTAACAGCTGTCCAGAAAATCTATTCTACAAGTAGCTCTGAGGCTGCTTTATATCCACATTGGCATCAGAGCAATAATGACATTTGTAATGGCCCAGCTGCATCACCGTTGAGACCGACAATATCTTTTTCATACAAGTGTACAATTCTGTATACTCACATTGGAGGCTGCCAACAGACAGTGGCTTGAGGAGCCCAATGCCCACCTCGAGGCATTTATATCTCCATCTCTCCTTTGGGGGTTTGACTTTCCTTCCCCTGTCTGTTCTGCATGCACCAGAACCATTGACTGAACTCAGGCCACCTGGGCTGTAATCACTACTTTATCCCTGTATTCCATTGGAGCTGATGATGTTAAATAATTTCATTGTACTGTAGAGCAATGCAGTTAATGTCTTATCCATGTGTGTGTGTGGGGGGGGGGTGCTGATTTCACTTGACAACCATATAAGAAACCAATTAGACAAGTCTGTGGATATAAATTTGTAATAATAACCAAATCAATTAATCAGGCTGTAAGGGCTATAAACCTCAGTCCTGTAAGTAATCTGTATTATTTGACCATTAGAAGTTGTTTATTTCCATTATTTGATTAGTTTTACAAAGCCTGGATTTACTTGTTCTTTGGCAGCACTCTGACACTAGACTCCAGTGTCTCACTTACTGTGTATGTATTCTTCATACTAAATTAAAAATACCTATTCAATTATTCCTTTGAGCTTTTATTCTTGCACTGTATGCAGCTAATTTGCTTCTGTACATGATATGGCTAGTTGTGCCACTTTTCAATTGCCCATCATGGAACACTTACAGAACCATGAGATTTTGCAAAAAAAAAAAAAAAAAACATACACTCCATGCTTACTGGTGTAGAATTGTAGTTGTTTTTTTTTTTTTTTTATTATGTTGAAGCATTTCTGATACATAGTTTTCTGCAACAATCAGAGAACATTAGAAAACGGCTATCATCCTAAGACTGATGGAATGTGGTCTAGTTCACTTGCTTAATTATAAATAAACAAGTACATAGTTTAGAAATGTGTTTGCATACATTAGATCTGAAGTAGTTAACTTAATTTGATCAGCAACCTGTGGGTATCGGATCCGACCTGGATCCGAGCCGGCAGCTTTCCAAGCTAAATATCCGGGCTCTCAGCTCCTCCCCCTTACCCATAATACCCTGCTACCTCCCTCCAGTCCTTAGATCTCATTTGCCATGGCTTCTTAAGCATAATGGACAAGCTCTTAGCGTTTTAGGTGAGAGGAATTTAGAAGTTTTTTTGTTAAAATCATAGTGATTTTGGTGTGTGTGTGTAGTAGATCCATAGTTAAGTTAAACTGTTTTTTTAATTACTTTTAGTGGTAAATTAGTGTTTTCCCTTCCCCTTACTGTGTGTGTTAGGGTGTGTGCTTGTGTGTGATGGCCGAGGGCCCTAAGGCCATTTTTTCAAAATGTGCTGAGTGTGGTCATAAGCTGTCCCCAGCGGATGGCCACACTCAGTGCATTCTCTTCCTGGAGGTAGCCCACTTAACATTGGGCTGCCAGATTTGTGCGGCCTTTAAACCCCGGGCTCTGAGGGACAGGAGAAACAAGCTAATCCTGGTGGGACTCTTGCCCCCAGATTCTTCTTCCTCCTCTCCCTCAGTGGCGCCAGTCACGGCTGCGACTGTCCGGCCTTCAGCTCCCCCTCCCCTGGCTGGGACTCAACCTCCCGCTGTTTCCCGGGGAGAGGGGGACTCTTCTAAGAAAGAGAAGGGGCACAGAGAGAAGGAAAAGGAGAGGGATAGGCACAAGAGCCATAAGCGGCGGGCCGAATCAGCCCCTTCAGCTCCACCAGCTAAATTGATTTGTTCCCCCATGAGGGTTTCCAGGTCTTTCCTCTCTCGGCTCCTTTCTCCATGCTTCCCGCCGGAGGAGGAGTCCCGGTCACCCTCGAGGTCGTCTAGGTGGCCTTCCCGGCCTGCCTCAATGACTTCTAGGTCTACCAGGAGTCTGTCCGCAGATATGGACTGAATGATCCGTCGATTCCTGCAGGCCCAGATGCAGATGGGAGTGCTCCTGCTTCCCCCCCCTCCGGGAGGGAGCTCAACCCCTTTCTTTGCACCCATTGCTCTTTCTCCGATCCACTATCGGGTTTCGGAGCCGTCGGATCTGAGTCGTCTCAGAGCCGGGGAGTCAAGTCCGATAGTAGTTGCTACTTCGATGCCGGCCTTACCCTCGAGTTTATTGGGTCATCTTTCGGATCCGAGCTCTTCTCTGGGCTGAGAGCCGAGCTTTGGATCCGCAGGGGTGAGTGTGTCTTCGTTGCTGTCGGAGCACACTTCCCTTTTGGGTCCGATCGCATCGGCTCTGGCACCGGTCCTCACGTCAGAGCTGAGGGGACTACTCTCGGAGCCAGTGGAGAGTGGTTCACCTTCGATGTGGTGGAGAGGGTGCTGTTGAGGAGTTTGAAGTCCCTGGTCCATGCTACGGATCCACCCTTTACTCCCTCGCATATGGGCCTGTCTTCCATCGTCCAGCCCAAGGGACAGCCTGCGTCTGCTCCCCAGTTAGTTCCCGTAGAGGAACAGGACCCCGTTGGTGAGCCCTCCTCGGACAGTCCTGCCAAGGAGGTCCCTCACAAACGAAAGTGTAAGAGGAGGCACTTGGACTCCCCCGAGTCCCTCACGGAGGACACGGACTTGGAGGAAGGGGAAGGTTCCCCTAGGTTACCCCCGGAGGACGTCTCCTTTGGAGACATTATGGAGATGCTGCGCATAAGAGGGGGGTGGTCAGCCCAGAAACCTTCCTTGGATGTGTCTGTGTTTCTGGAGGCATTTGACACAGGCCCATCTACCTCTTGGGTGTCCCCCCCCCGGCCGACCCCCTGGTAGACTTGATTACTACCAGGGCTTGGAAGGAGCCGGACACTGTGGAGCCAATCCCTAGGAGACCGGATAAAATCCTTAGTCCCCCTTCTGACAAGCCGGCGTGGAATAAAGGTTCCTCAGTAGATGCCATGGTGGTGGCAGCTGCCACCAAGAAGGAAATGGCACAAGAAAGTTCCTCAGTCCGTCCTCCTGATAAGGATGTCTCGGACGATGGACCGCATTGGAAAGTGGATGTTTGCTTCAGCCACCTTTTCTATAAGGGCGCTGAATTATCTGGCACATGTTATCAGGCTTCAGCGGGATCTGATAAAAGAGTACGCTGGGTCTCCCCCAGAGTCCATGGCGGCTGAGGACAAACAAACTTTCTCGGCTCACATGGCCACTCTAAAGTCAATATCAAACACTTCTGTGTCTTCTCTCCCATGCCACGGAGGGGGCGGCTAGAGCCAGCGGAGCAGGGGTCGCCTTGCGGCTCCATGCCTGGCTCCGTCTTTGTGACTTTTTGGAACACTTCAAGGCATCCTTCGCAAACGCTCCCTTTGATGGTTCTACGCTATTCGGCAAAACCATCCGCGACATGCTACTCCAGAGCGAGAAAGACGAGAAGATGCTGTCTGCCATCGGAATCCACTTCTCTGCTTTTCAAAGGTCCTTCTCAAGGAACCAGAGAGGACAAAAGAAGATGTGGTTCTGGAAGTCTCAGCAGTCCCATCCCGCTCCAGACCCTTCGTCCTTCAGAGGCAGGGGAGGACAAGGTGGACGCCGGCCCAGAGGCAGAGGGGGGGGGCCGAAGAATTTTGGGTCGAGGGAACCCTTCTCTGACTGACCTGCGCAGCAACCCTGAGGGATTGCCCGACTGTCCCTCTCTGGAAGCAGTCGGGGGGGGTGGGGTTTCAGAGCATCTAGCAAGTTGGGTGTCCATTACTACAGATCGCTGGGTGCTCCGAATAATATCCAGAGGTTACTCTATCCGCTTCCTGAATCTTTCCCCATTAGGGAGGCGCCTCCCCGATGTCCCACCCAATCAGAGGGAGGCTGCGGCTTCAGAAATAAAGAAATTACTAGAAAAAAGGGCCATCCAACACGTCCCCCCAGAGCAGTCCGGGTTGGGCAATTACTCCAGATTCTTTTTGGTGCCAAAAAAAGACGGGGGACTTAAGGACAATTCTCAACCTGTCAACCTTGAACCTGCTTCTGCAGGAGAATGGCTGGATGTGCTCCATAGACCTCAAGGATGCATACTGCCACATTCTCATGGACAGACAATCCAGGAGGTTTCTCCGCTTTCAGCTGGGGGGCCAGTCATTATCAGTTCAGGGTTCTTTCGTTTGGCCTCACCACAGCCCCCAGGGTGTTCACCAAGGTCATGGCAGTTGTGGCAGCCCACCTGAGACTTCAGGGAATTCAGGTCTTTCTGTACCTAGATGACTGGCTCCACACCACCCCCACTAAGCATCTACTCTGTTCTACCAGGGATTATTCTTTATTCTTGGCCCATCACCATAAATTTCAGGAAGTCTTCTCTTCATCCTGTTGAAGTTCTGGATTTTATAGGGGCCAGGATAAACACGCTTCAGTCCAAGGCCTTTCTGACAGCGGACAGGTTACGCACCTTGTCACTCCATGTAATAGCACTTCTGCAGTCCCTAGCCCCACCCGCAGAATTAGTCCTGAGTGCCTTAGGATCCATGGCGGCAGCCATCAGCCTTTCACCTATTGCCGGCTGCACAGTGAGAGTCCTTCAATGGACCCTTCAGGTCCAATGGTCCCTCCTCCTACACCCATTGGATTCACCGATTCCCCTAAGCAGGGTTTGCAGGAACTTCCTTCTTTGGTGGCTTCATTCCCGAGAGCTTCAGGAAGGGAGACCGTTCGTGATGCCTGTACCCCAAACCACGCTGACCACGGACGCTTCTCGCCTCGGGTGAGGGGGCATTGCATGGGCAGAACCGTCCAAGGTACGTGGACCCCTGTAGAAACCATTCTGCATATCAATGTTCTGGAGATGAGGGCAGTGCTTTTAGCGTTGCAAGCCCTTCAGGACCTTCTTTCTGCGGGGACTATTGCAATTCAGACAGACAACATGGCGGTGGTCTGGTACATCAACAAACATGGAGGAACCAGGTCTTACCCTCTTTGTCAAGAGGCTATGAGAGTTTGGGAATGGGCGATTTCCACCAACCGCTTTCTGATAGCAATGCACATTCTGGGTCAGTCCAACATTCTAGCGGAAGCTGAGTCATTCTGTCCTCACACCTTACGAGTGGTCTCTAAACACCTTAGTAGTGAAACAGATCTTCCTCAGATGGGGTCAGCCTTGATGCGATCTCTTTGCATCTCCTTCAAATGCAAAATGCAGCAAATTTTTTGCTCTAATTCCCCCACCGGGGGAAAGTCCCAGAGACGCTCTGGTTCATGCTTGGCCACCTGGTCTTCTTTATGCTTATCCTCCTCTTCCGCTAATGATGAAATTTCTGCAGAAAGCTCGTCAGTTGGGGAGCAAAATAATCCTCATAGCCCCATTCTGGCCTCGTCAGATCTGGTTCCCGTATCTGCGGTCTCACATCATAGCTCCTCCTTGGGTCTTAGATGCCATTCCAGATCTGATCTCTCATCCTTCGGGATTGCAAACTCTGAACCTGGACGACCACAAGCTCACGGCTTGGTTGATCCAGTTCCACTAGTGGCTAGGGCTCCTGGTATCTCGTCTTCCGTAAAATCTATTCTGGTAGCGGCACATAAACCCTCTACCAGGAAGATCTACAAGAGTAAATGGAAGTGTTTTTCCATCTGGGCCAAACATAGGGATTTGGACCCTTTTTCAGCTCCCATTCCAGCAGTTCTGGAATTTCTGTCCCACATTTTCCATCAAGGGGCCAGTTCTTCTACTGTGAAGGTTCAGATGGCTGCCATTTCTCATTTCCACATTGGGGACAACCTTGGACCCTTAGCTTCCGCTAAGATATGCAAGACCTTTTTGAAAGGCACCTTTCTGTTAAGACCTCCGGTCAAGAATGCGGTTCCCCCATGGGACTTAACTTTAGTTCTTCAGGCCCTAACGGGTCCACCCTTTGAACCTGCTGCTTCCGTTGACTTAAAATTCTTATCCTGGAAAACTGCCTTCTTGATTGCAATTACTTCATCTAGAAGGGTATCTGAACTTCAAGCCCTTTGTACAAAACCCCTGTAGCTGGTCTTCCATAAGGACAGAGTATCTCTCAGGACTAATCCTTCATTCTTGCCTAAAGTGGCCTCCGAGGCCAATACCAATCAAATCATCAGTTTGCCTGTTTTCTTCCCCAGCTTTCAAAACAAAGGGGAATATAGACTGCACTTGTTGGATGTGCATAGACAATTGTGATTTTACTTGCACAGGACAGCTGCTTCTCGCAAACTAGAGTAGCTTTTCGTGTCTTTCGCTAAGCCGTCCTTAGGCAAGCCAGTTACAAAAGTTACCTTAGCTAGATGTATATCCCACTGCATCTTACACGCGTATACAGCTTCCGGTCGGCCAGAACCCTTGGGGGTTCATGCTCACTCTGCCCGTTTTATGGCTACCTCTGCAGCATTTTGGTCAAGAGTTCCCTTAGATGACATCTGTTCAGCGGCTACTTGGGCCTCTTCTCATACCTTCATTTCTCATTACAAGCTGGATCTGATATCCAGAGGTAGGGCAGCCTTTGGCTCCACAGTGCTCCGGAATATCCTTCCTCTAGGACCTCCCAGGTTTTGGTACCTGGGAACTCTGTCCCACAGGTTGCTGATCAAATGAAGTTAACTACTTCAGATAAAGAAGTTATGTACTCACCATAACATTCCATCTGAGCAGGTAACTTAATTTGTCAGCAACCAACCCCCCCTCCTTCCCCTAGCCTGTTTCGTGGTCATATTCATAATGGAATGTTTTCCTTCACCAGACAACATGCATCAGGTTAGCGTTTCTCTTTCGGGTATGTTTGACTGTTGGTTGATAAATTGGCAAACTCGATCTGAGGACTGGAGGGAGGTAGCAGGGTATTATGGGTAAGGGGAAGGAGCTGAGAGCTCGGATCTTTAGCTTGGAAAGCTGCTGGCTCGGATCCAGGTCAGATCCGATACCCACAGGTTGCTGACAAATGAAGTTACCTACTCAGATGGAATGTTATGGTGAGTACATAACTTCTT
This sequence comes from Protopterus annectens, assembly GCF_019279795.1. Classification (NCBI taxonomy): domain Eukaryota; kingdom Metazoa; phylum Chordata; order Ceratodontiformes; family Protopteridae; genus Protopterus; species Protopterus annectens. The sequence goes on along the minus strand of NC_056742.1, from coordinate 406,232,954 downwards.
TTTCACGTTTGCTATCCAGGCATTTCTAAGGCCCAATATGTCAGATAAATCTGATTCAGTTTTTGAATGAGTAACAGAACTTGACATGGGAGTACAGACAGATTTGGTCAACCTGATCTTCAGCAAGGCCTTTGAATCAGTTTGTCAGGGACAGTTGCTAGGGAACACTCGAACACTTGGAGGTGGGACCAAGATGTAAGAAGTTCTCTGCTCCGCAGTATGAAAGTGTAAAGCAGTAGATGAGTTGAGGTAGACAATGTCAGAAATAAGGAAAATGACCAGTGGAGTACTGTAGTGGTCAGTTCTGAATTAAATTTTCTTTATTGTATTTGTTTCAAATGTAGCTAAGTGAACACAGAAAATGAAGCCTTGTTAACAAAGTAGGTAACATGTTGAACTGGCAGTCTAAATGTTGTGAGTTCAGTCCTCACACAGGGCAATTAAATTTTCACTTTTGCAGCTTACTCTTGCACTAAATTTCAGATGTGAAGTTGTTCAATCTCGCCTTTCATTCATCAGTGATGGGTTTGGAGCTGATCCTCGGCAACAACACGGCTGACTAGCAAGCTCAAAGTTCTCCAGTAGCTCAAGACCCCACCCCTTATCCCATGATGCACTGTTGGAATTACCTCAGATCTAGTTTGCCACGGCATGGATCTCTTGGTTTCCAGCTTGGCTCCAGACTTTACTGGGAGTGTTTCAACTTTCAGCATTATGTTTTCACTTTTTTATATACTTTTGTTCTATTCATAGTAGCAGATATACTAGTTAGTAAATACTCTTTTCTTTGTTTTTACCCCTTTCTTCAGTATTTCTATCTTGCCTTCGGCCTTTTGGCCTTAGATTAGTGATTAGTCAGTGATCCCCTTTGGGACTATCGTTTTGGATCTCTAATTACTGTTTGTAGTTATTACTTGTTAATGCACCTTTTTGGGCTGTGTGTATGTTTGTGTGAGTTAATTAGTTTAAAACAGCTCTTAGTTAATCAGTGTGCTTGAGTTGTGTAATGTCTGAAGATAAGGACAAGCATCCAAAGTCTAGGTTTAAAAAGTGCCCAGACTGCGGACAGAAAATGTCAGTCATAGATACCCATGTGCAGTGAGTTTACTGCTTGGGTGAGGTACATCTGCAAGAGTCTTGCAGCATATGTCATTCCTTTTCCACAAGAGTGTTAGCTGAAAGGAAAAAGAAATTGATTGATAGGGGTATCATTAAACACCCCTTTTCTGAGGCATTGTCTGACCAGGATGAAGCCATTAAATCATCCAAATCTTCTAAGTCTTCCACTGATTCTAGATCCAAAAAAGGAAAGAGGTCAGAAATTGTGATGACTTCGGCTCCACTGCCCTTGGAACCAACAGTCTGCTCTTTTTCAGAACCAGGACACAGTCTTGGAACCGGTTACTGAAATAAATACTTCCATATTGCTCCAATTGGCTCCATCTGTCCACTCTTCCAGGTACTCTGTCAGCTTATCTGATCTGGATATGGACCGGCTGGTTCAGAAACTCTTGAAGGCACCAGGACTACTTAAATTGCTGTTGGCTCAGACACAACCATCGGAGCCAAAGACCACTACCCTTGAAGTGTTTGCTCCACCTCTGAGCCATATCGGACCTTTGGAGCCAGAGGAGGGTGGCCTGATGATCATGGATCCCTTGGAGCTGACACCTGCTCCAGTGTCATCGGCTCCATCTGCTCAAACTTTCTTGGTGCCGACCGGGGATTCTAGGAGCCGATACTCTCCATTCCGGGGAGGATAGCTGCACCGACTTGGTGCCGACTTTTCCTCTCGGGGCCTTGGCTGGGGTGAGCTCTGCTCCTACCTTGGGCTCGGCGCTCATGGCTTCGGTGCGGGAGGAGATCACGGCTCTATCGGAGCCATTGACTCCTTCTCATCAGAGCCGAGGTGCTTTCGATGCCATGAGACGAATGTTGTCTCCCAAGACTTCCTCATCTTAAGGTCTGGCTTCTTCTTCCCCTAAAGTGCCTGTGTCTGTTTCTGTTTCCTCCGGTCCTCCCAAGCGTTGAGACCCAGAGCCTCAGTAGCCCCACAGGGCGCTCCCTGCTCTTCTGAGACCTCTCCAGAAGTTCCCCCTGAAGAGGTTCCCAGGAAGAGATTATGCAAGAGGAGGCATTTGGACTCCCCCCAGGAGCCTATCACATCGGACACCGACCTGGATGAATCAGAAGGGTCCCCCAGATCCCCCTCTGAGGACATCTCCTTTGCAGAGATTCTTGAAATCCTTAGGCAGAGGGGTGATTGGCAGTCCAAGAGCCCTACTGAGGATGAGTTGGTTCTCCTGAAGGCGTTTGGGTCTCAACCTTCCACTTCTTGGGTATCTCTGCCCTACGATGAGCTTATGGATCTGGTCTCTTGTAGGGCATGGGAGTCTCCAAAATCTATGGGACATGTTCCTCGGAGGCCTGATAAGTTTATTTCAGCTCCTGTGGGTAAGTCCTTTTTGACCAAGGGAGTCCCTGTTGATGCCATGGTGGTGGCGGCAGCCACCAAAAAGGAAATATCTGAGACTTCCTCATCTATCCATCCTCCTAATAGAGAATCTAGGATCATGGATAGATATGGGAAATACATGTTCAGTTCAGCGACCTTCTCACTCAGATCACTAAACTACTTGACACATTTTACCAGACTGCAGAGAGATCTCCTTAAGGAGTTGGGAGATGCTCTTCAGGGTGCTGTAGCTTCGAGTATATCCGATAAGATTGCCACTCAGCTCTCTACCCTCAATTTGAAAGTCAATCCATCCATGCGTCTCGTATCATACGCAGCTGATGGTTTGAGTAGAGGCGCAGGTACAGGAATCGCTCTCTGTAGGCATGCCTGGATGCGACTGTGTTCCTTTGCAAAACCCTTCAAGTCTTCTTTTACTAATACCCCATTTGATGGCTCATCCTTGTTTGGGCCAAAGGTGAAGGAGACTTTAACCAGGTGTGAGCAAGAAGGAAAGACTCTGTCTGCCATCGGAGTCCACTTTTCCACCCCCACAAGACCCTTTCCCAAAGGTCAGAGGGGAGGAAAGATGTGGTTCCAGAAAGCCCGAGGAGCCTTTCAAGACACACATGGAGAGCCCCCCTCCAGAGACAGAGGAGGGGGTTTCAATGGAAGACGCCGCCCTCATGGCAGAGAGGGTGTGCAACACCAGGGTGACAGAGATCACTTCTCTGGTCAATCCTACCAGCGCTCCTGAAGGGAGGCCCGGCTGTCCTACTCTGGAGGCAGTCAAGAGTCGCTTATCTTTGTACCCCAAAGCCTGGCTAAATATAACAAATGACAGTTGGGCACGAAGTATCATTTCCAGAGGGTATTTCATGCCATTCTCCACCGAGCCTCTTCCCGCCAAAAAAATCCCAGACGTTCCGCCGAGTCATTTGGGACAAGCAGCAATAGAGGTATGCCGATTGCTAGAAATAAAGAGTCATCCAGCCAGTCCCAGCAGACCAGACAGGATTCAGAACTTATTCAAGGTTCTTTTTGGTTCCAAAGAAAACAGGGGACTGGGGACCCATTTTGGATCTCAGCAGACTCAACCAATTTGTGAAAAAATAGAAGTTCCGAATGGTCACGCTACAGTCCATACTCCCCTTGTTGGGGAAGGACAATTGGATGTGCTCGATCTCAAGGATGCGTACTACCACATAAAGATGGCCAGACCATCCAGAGATCACCTGCATTTCTGGCTGGGAACCAATTATCAATTCCGAGGTCTGCCCTTTGGGCTCACTACAGCTCCCAGAGTGTTCACCAAGTGCATGGCAATAGTCATGGCTCACCTGAGGCATCTAGGATTCCAGGTGTTTCCGTATCTAGTTGATTGGCTCCTTACCTCCTCCACCAGGCATCAACTTTTTCAAGTGAGAGAGGCTACTCTGACACTCTGTGATCAGCTAGGCACTACAGTCAACTTCGAAAAGTCTACCTTGTTGCCATCACAGCATATCGTTTTTATAGTGACAGAACTAGACATGTCAACCACCACTCTCCACCTTCCGCCAGAAAGAATCTCTATTCTTTGCCAAAACATCATGTCCCTAATATCAGAGAACAGAGCACCAGCAACAGAGGTATTGAAAGTTCTAGGATTGATGGTGGCAGCTATTCTAGCAATCCCCTTAGCAAGGATGCATATGAGAATCCTTCAATGGCTTCTATTCATGCAGTGGTCTTACCAAGAACTTCCAATGAGTCACATGATCCTGATAAATTCCTGCAAGAAGGAACTTCAGTGGTGGTTGACATCTCTTCATGTCACAATAGGACGTCCTTTCATGCTTCCCCCTCCTGTTGCCACTGTGACCACGGACGCTTCCCTGATGGGGTGGGGGGGGGGGCTATTTCTGGGAAAGACTGCCCAAGGCACATGGACAGATCAAGAATCACATCTGCATATCAATGTCCTGGAGATGAGAGCAGTACTTCTAGCATTGCAATACTTTCAGGACTCTCTTCCTCTAGGGACAATTGCAGTACAGACAGACAGCATGTCAGTGGTCTGGTATCTGAACAAACAAGGCGGGACCAAGTATTATTCCCTTTGCTGAGAAGCCCTCAGAGTATGGCAGTGGGCACTGTCATCCCAGCGCTTTCTGTTGGCAATGCACATCCTGGGCAAATCCAGCGTAATAGCGGACAGACTGAGCAGAGCAATCTTGTTGCCCCACGAATGGTGCCTCAAACAAGAGATTGCGGACAGAATCTTCCTCAAATGGGGCCAGCCTTCCTGCGACCTCTTCGCCAGTCACATCAACAACAAATGCAGAAGCTATTTTGCCCTAATTCCCACACCAGATCACTCCCCAAGGGATGCTGTTGTCCACGATTGGCCCCCGGGTCTCCTCTGTGCATTTCCACCAATTCCCCTGATTTCCAAATTCTTACAGAAAGCAAAGTCACTGGGACAGACAGTCATCCGCATAGTCCCTCATTGGCCTTGGCAGATTTGGTTCCCATTTCTTTATCATCATATTCTGGAAGATCCATGGATCCTGGACCCAGTTCTGGACTTGTTGACACATCCGTCAGGGGATCTTCACTGCTTGGCTGCTCCAATTCCCTGCATAGCCAGGCTCTATAATCTTTCCCATGACACTAGTCAGATTTTGTTAGCTTCCCACAAACCTTCCACCAGAAAATTGTATCGTAGTAAGTGGAAGAGATTTTCCATTTGGGCTTCTTCCCACAACATTAACCCTTATCAAGCACCTTTGTCTTCTATCTTACAATTCTTGACAGAAATCTTCAACAAAGGAGCAGCGGCATCTACGGTACGAGTACAATTAGCTGCTATATCTTATTTCCAGCTAGGAATTGATGGTTTGAATATTATGGCTCACCAATTGTCTAAGGCTTTTCTAAAAGGTTCCTTTCACATAAGATTCTTTACTGAACACTCCTTTCACATAAGGCCTCCAGTGAAGACACCTTATTCCCCTGGAATTTGAATTTTATGTTATCTCATATCATTCTTCCTCCTTTTGAGTCTGCATCATCTTGTGAACTAAAATTCTTGTCATGGAAAACTATCTTCTTAGTAGCCATCACTTCAGCTTGTAGAGTGTCAGAGCTCCAAGCCTTTTCCATCAAACTCCCTTACATGGTCTTCCATACTGACAGAGTATCTCTCAGAACTAATCCATCCTTTCTGCCCAAAATGTTCTGAGGTTAACATTAATCAAGTTATTGAGTTACCCGTTTTCTTCCCTAATCATACCAACAAATTGGAATATATGTTGCATAAACTCGATGTTCATAGACCACTTAGATTTTATTTGGACAGAACCAAAGACATTAGGAAATCAGATCAACTCTTTGTCTCCTTTTCTGAGACCAGGAAAGGTAAACCAGTTGCCAAAACAACCTTAAGTGGCTGTCGGATTGCATCACCTATACATATGCTTCTCATAATATGCCATTGTCTAGTAAGGTAAAGGCTCATTCAACCAGAGCAGTTTCTACCTTGTCAGCCTTTCAAGCCAAATTGCCTTTGGATAACATCTGTGCAGCAACCACCTGGTCTAAACCTCAAACTTTTATAACTCATTAAAAAGTGGATAAGGCCTCCAGGGACAGGGCTTCATTTGGTTCTACGGTTCTGAAGAGTGTACTTCCGTGAGCCACCCAAGATCAGGGTGCTAGGGATGCTACCCATCAGTGATGAATGAACGGCGAGATTGAACAACTTCACATAAAGAAGATATGTACTCACCATAATGTTCCATGTGAGTTGTTCCATCTCGCCTTCATTCTCACATCCGTTCCTCCTTCCCCCTCCTGGCTGACAGTTGACCTGGAGGCTGTCTTCATCCTGTTTTTTCAATGTGTATTCATACTAGGCAGAATTATTATTGTACTTTTATATGGTACGCAGCAAACAAGATCTGAGGTAATTCCAGCAGTGTATCATGGAATAAGGGGTGGGGTCTCGAGCTACTGGAGAACTTTGAGCTTGCTAGTCGGCTATGTCGGCTCCGAACCCATCACTGATGAATGAAGGCAAGATGGAACAACTCACATGGAACGTTATGGTGAGTACATAACTTCTGTTTTCTGTTAGTTTTTTAGTCTGAGTATAAAGATGCTGAGAGCAATACTGATTATTAGGTGACAGGGAATAATGTGCTGCTGTTTCTGAGGGTTGGATATTATTAGAGTTCTAACTGCTTTCTTATTGGTTCTTTCACTTTTCCACCTCAGCTTAACATTGGTTGTAGCTATTTGCCTGTGTCTGTGTGCAAGACTGCAGGAGAGTGAGCTGAAGCATATGTACTAAGATTTTCTTTTTGGCATTTTCAAGCTTATATTGTCCCTGTGATTCTACATGTTTTTGCCACTGTTTTACATTAATTATAGTTTCAGTTAAAAAATTGCTTACAATGTGGATTTTCAGTCGCCTGGATTTTTGTGTATTTAATAAATCTACAGTTTTGTTACACAGAGTGTTCTCCTTTGTTAATTAATTGGACAGCATCTCAGTTTTGCTAACAAAAGTGTTTTCCCTGTGACTTTCCACTCATTTTCACAAGTTTTCAAATTAATCCTAAACTAAAAAACAGTTTTAGTTGATTTTCTAGTCTGGGTGTAAACTTGCCGGTACCAGTAGTGGTTATTTGGTGGCAGGGAGTAATTTGCTAATGTTTTTGAGAGGTAGACATTAGCTGAGGTGGTAATGTTTTCTTACTGGTTCTTTAACACTTCCCCACAGTTTAACAGTGCTGTATTTGACAGATGTGGACAATTTCATTTTCAAACTATCTCTTAGGAACCTTTAACTCCATCTCCCAGTTATACCTGTATAAATAACAGAGTTAAGCAATGATACATTGTTGCAAACCTAAAGTCAGTCTCATAGCCAATCTGGACTAAATTAATTACTGTCTACCTGCTTTTGATGCTTGAACCTTTTTTTTTCTATCTACATTTATCAGTTACCCCAAGTCAATATCTCAACTGGGTCCAGAAATGCTATTATCTTCTCCTATTTTGCCCACCAAACCAACCTTATGGCTAGACTACACTAGACTATTGACTGCATATAGTTAAGCTAGTGCTTAAGACATTAATTAAATTTTCATCTTCTGTTTTTCTTGAACACATACTTTAACCCAGGGACTGAAACATTGTTCTTCCTGGGCACACCACGCGAGTAACTGCCTGGATGCCAGGTAATAAAAAATTAGAATAACCTGAAAGAAATCAACCCAAAAAAAAAGAGAAAACTCTGGCTAAGAAGAATCTTGCAGCTGTTCAGTACAAGCCGTGCAAGTTTTAATTTTAGTACAGGCAAGGGCTTCCAGTAAATTGGAGGAAAAAATAAATCACATGTACTCAGAGATATATAAAATAAAAGAAACAATGAATATATCAACTCAACAAAAGGCTAGAAAAAATAGAAGTTTTAACTAGCTATTAAGATGCACTGATAAAACTGCAAAAACCAGAGGTTGAAAATAAGAAAAGGGTGACAGAATGATGCTCTCCAAGAAGTGCTGTTTCAAAAAAAAATGTAGTTAGAAGACTGTGTGCTGAGAAAATCTGAGATTCTCTGCTGTACTAGATAAACTGGAAGGAAAAGACTGTATTTATTTTATGAAAGTAAAAATGAGCAACTGGACTGGTATTCCACAGCAGGACTCATCATTTGAAAGAGCACGTCATATGTAGCTTCAAACCTGTTCATGAGAAAGCAGCCAATATTAGTAAAGTTGCAATCATACCAGCAGAGTTGATCCTGACAAAACTGCAGAAGAAAGGAAAAGTATTAAAAATTGGAGACAATGGTGGATTTGTGGAAACTGATTATCCACAGTGTAGCAGTGGCAAGTTTATCCCAACAATCAAGGAATTTTGAAAAGCAGGTTGGAGAGTCAAGCTGCTGTTATCCACCTGTCTTCAGAATTTTTTTCCCAGAAGGATCAAACATAGTGTTTCATGTAGAGCAGGCTAAGGAGGAAATAAAAAATATATATCCAACAAAGAATGAGACAGCAATAAGAAGGGGACTCTAATTTTCATTCTTCATACAAAGACTCTCATAGATAGACTTTGCCAGTTAATCCTTTTCTATTGTTCCAAAGGAAAATGCTTGAGAGACATAGAAAAGCACAGGATTTGAATAGAAGAATCAGCCATTCCTTAGACTTGAACAAGAGCATCTAGATGGAGATGACCAAGAGGACCAGCAACACTAAAATTAATGACTAAATGGAGGACTATAAAACATCAGTCACGTTTGTGATATAGACCTTTTCAAGGAAAAGTAACTGAGAAAGTCTGGAATTTTTTGACTTTGTTAAGCTTGTGAGTGAACTGTAAAACATATGCCCCATGTTGTCTTCAATGTTTAGAAAAACACTAAAGGGAAAACTGTAAATAAAATTATTTTTCTTATTAATATTTGCAGAAAACATTTCATGATGTAAATTGCATGTTATAGTGTAAAGCAGTTTTGTATAGTGTGCAGTTGGGTATTTTAATTGATTGGGTGGGGGTGTCTTTTCAGTGAATGATGCATATGTTAAAATATTAAAGAAAACAAGTATTGGAACAAGATAAGGAAAGCTGGACAAAAGCAAGTTGATATGTGATCTTAGGCTGATGAGGTGGGGTATAAAAGTGTACTGATATATGTAGAATTAAGATAATTGCACTTGTATTTACAACAGTGGATGTCTGGGTTGATGTCTTTGGGTTGAGCTGTAGACATTTTTATGCAAAAAGGCATGAAAATGTGACAAATTATAAAACGCATGAGTATACTAAGTTTTTTGAATCTGCAAAGTCATTACCTTGCTATTTTTCAATTACCAAATTCTCTCATCGGGAGTCATGATGTCTGAGGTAGAAGGCAGTTTTCCTAGAGAAGTCTGTACATTGTGTTCTGAATGAAATGTACAAAAATTCTGTTATGCATCTGAAAGGTTGTTAGCCAATTTATTTTTGGATTGCTGACTACTTTTATTTCGAGACAAGCTGTCTGCAGGCACAAGCAATCAGTCTTGAGAGTTTTGAACACTCTTCACTGAGAAAAATACAAAATTTAAAGGTGCATGGCAAGGAGTTCAATGAAAAATAGTCTAAAAATGAGTGGCAGTGAATATGAAATTATAACCTCCAATAGCAGCCTTAATGAATTTAATAGAACCGTGCATAATGTATTTTTAATTGTATTTAAATTAGCCAGTGCATTTTTTTCTTAGGGATAAAAGTTAATGCTTTTTGCAAGTATGCCATCTGTTTTTCACATTTGGTTGAGGAATACAAATAAGAAAAGTAGAAATATCAATCAATGCAAGTGGGACCACAATCTGTAATGTGACTTGGCATGGGTAACATTCATTTTAGATTAGGTAATGCAGTCATTGATTTGGGACACTTGTCAATATCTGAGGGGGTAAAATTCATTTGTTGAAAATGTACATAGTTTTGTGTGGTTCTAAGTTAATAGGGGATCAGGGGTTCTGAAAATGTATTTATTCATTTTTTGTTTATTTGAAGGTTTTAATTACATCAGAACATCTTGGAAAATGTGACATAGGTTCAAATAGAAATGAGAATAACCAACTGTGTAGAAGATCAGCCTGTCAAACAGTATGTGTGTGTAAGGCAAAAGCTGAAAATACACATTCAAAATAACTTATGGATAATAGGTAGAAGCAAGAGGTTTTTATCATAATGTATACACTGTCCATATTATCTTGGAATTTAAATGACTTTACAGGTTTAGGGAAAAAGGAAAGTGTTTTGAATTATATTAAGAAATGTGGGGTGCAAATACATTGCTGCAGGAGATGCGTTTGTATAGGAATGAGCTTGTGAATTTGACAAAGAAATAATTTCAGGATAGCTATACAGCAGAATATCACGGGCAAAGGAAAGGGGGGTAATAATACCAATAGGAAAACAAGAAGGGGAAAAGGACAGTATTGGCGAGCTTTTGGTAGTAAGGGGCTGTTGGCGAGGGAGGGAGATTATGCTGGCAGATAATTATATTGCACCACAAAAATACTGTTATTGAGCTTAAGAAATTTTTGGGAGAAATAATTGCAGTTCATCAGGGAATATTATTTATAGGTGGAGGCTGGAACCTGAGTTGTAATAGTAAGGATGCATCAGCTGGACCTAGAAAAATGTAACAAAAGAGGGTAGTTTTCTGAAGAATTTTCTGAAAATATTTGTTATGGAAGATGTGAATTCAGTAGTAGGAACTCGGAAAGAATTTACATATTATTCCCCAAGAAATTATATTTCACAGGAGCATGTGCATTTAATTGAAAACTTCAACACATCCAATAACTGTTTCAGACCATGCACTGATAAAATGTAAGATGAATTTCACACTAATGAAGCAAAAAATGAGACTGGCATTTTTCTGCTTAGCTGTTAAAAACAGATGAATGTAAGAATGGGTAGTGGAAATTATATGATCTTTATTAGAAAAGATAGACATATCTTCAGAAGAGATTGCTAGTGAGTGGGATAAAGTGAAAATTGTTTTTAAATTAAGATAGAAGTAAAAGGGAAAGTGTTGTTAACTACTAGGAATTATTTAGAGGGGTGACAAAGGTTAAAGTATTGCAGAATAAGGGAAATTTCACAAAAGAAGAGGAGCAACTGCATAGTGCTAAAGACAAACATAAGAAAGTATATGGATAATATGCATGAGTTTAAAAATATATATATTTTAGCAATTTTTATATAACAATTTCAGAGCACAAAAACTTGGGCAACAGAAAGTAAAAAAGGTTGTTACCAAACTTAGGGAGCCCATAACAAGAAAACTAGAGATCTTATAGCAGTATTGGAGATATTTTGGAAATTATATGAACATTTATATAAAGCAGAGGAATGTGGAAACCAAGAAAAAGCACAAATGGAAAAAATTATGAAAGACTTAATATTGCTAAGGCTAGAGGAAAATAAGGCTCAACAACTAATAGTAAAGAAAGGAGGAAATGAGATAAAAATGGTGATGTATAATCAATCAGTTGGGTAGTCCCAAGAACAGATGGCATTCATATGGAAGTTTGGAAGCTAGGAGGGAAGGAAATGACTGTTTAATCATATTTCAAAAGGAGGGAAGCATCAATATTTTGGGAAAAAAATGTGGGGGCTGTATTAACCAAAGAGAGTAAGGATCTGTCAGACCCAACTTCATATAAAACCATTTCAATTTTAAATCATGATTATAAAGTGATTATGTCTATACTAGCTAAGAGAATGGCAAAGGTGTTGCCAAAATTGCTAGATGTTCATCATTACTAAAGTAAAAAAGAAAAAAAGTGTAGTGCTACTGAAAACTACAAAGAAAACTTAATGAAAGTAACGCTTGCAGCTTAATCAGACCAAATTAACCAAATGACCAAACTATCAAATGTAAACATTATTTCCAAAATAGATTAAGTGATTTCATCCTTTTAAACCCAGGACTTCTTCAGAATAAATGGATGAATATCCCAATGTCCCTTAAATAGTCAAGCATAGCAACAATTAAATAATTAAATTATATTGAAACAATTGAAGTTAAAGTGAGTGTTAAAAACATTAATACAAATAGTAAAATCATTTTTAAATAAGAATATTAAACAGATAAAATATACACATGTAATACAATTATATGTTACTAATATTATAACCCATAAAAGTTACAATTATATGTTACTAATATTATAACCCATAAAAGTTTATACTAAAAATAGTTTATAGAAAACCTTTTCATATACATAATGATCTCATGCTCAAAAAGGTTGAATAAAACTCTGTTCATTCAAACCAGGTTTTTGAAAAGCATGCACTCTAAACTGCCACTTAACCTCTTGTGCCTGTGGTTTCACATTCATATTTCCCCCTCATGGGTTATATTTTATTCATTCCAATATTGCAAATTAGAACTTCTTAAAACATTTGCAAACAATAGAATGATTAGAGCATTTTTCTCATTCTTTTTTCCTCTTATTTACTAACTGTATTCAGTTCAACCGTCAATTGTTTTATATTCAACCTTTTTTGAGAATGAGAAAGTGAAAAAATTCGAAACACTCCTCCTGCAGATGGCCCTACCCCTTCTTCCAGACTGCTGTTTCATGGCTACCTTACATCTGAAGGATCCTTATCATCACTTGCTAATTGCTCACAACTTCAAATTAAACCTACAAATGTCCTGTTTCTCATCTGCACAAAGAATTATCTTCCAGGGTGTGTGAAGGGCACAGAAAAAAATATGGCTTTTTTTCCAGAAGACACTGTCTTGATTGTTCAGAACATTTTATAGATCTGTCTCTTCAAGAACCTGCCTCCACAAGACAGTTTCTCAAAATTCTAGGCCTAATGGCATCAGTGATCTTCATGACACCACAAGCCAGACTCCACATGAAAAAGATTCAATGGTACTTAAAAAATAGTTGGACCCAGCACCTGCTTCCCTTGGAGTTCCAGGGACCAGTCATAGATTTTGCAAAATGAGAGTTACAGTGATGGAGGGATCAGATGTCTCTTGATCCAGATCTACCATTTTCCCTCCAGACCCAGTTCAGTCAGTTAAGACGAATTTGTCAGAGTTTGCATGGGGGAACTACCTACAGGGGAGTTCAAGTGCAAGGACAATGGGGCTGTTCAGATGCTACAGAGCACATAAACATCAGTGAAATGTTTAGCAGTGATTCAGACCTTAAAGGTTCTTCACTATTTATGGTCTCCAGATCCCCCTTTTATTGGTCACAAACAACACACCACAGTCATGTGGTAACTGCAGAAACATAGGGGTACAAGCACATAGTGTCTTTACTGGATGGCATTGATGGCTTGGAAGCTAGCCTTACTGCATTTTCTGACACTTCAGGCTTCATACTTCCCATCAGAGCAAAGCATATTGTCAGACAGACTAAGCAAATCTCGGATGAACCATCATGAGTGTAAACTTGGGACAGAGCTCTGCCTGAATTTGGTCTAGATGTGGGGAACACTTCAAATGAATCTGTTCACCTCCTTTCAAAGCAGACATTTGGAAACATTCTGTTTGAGATATCCATGTAACCATGATTGGGGGACAGAAGAATGCTCAATCCCTTGGACGTAAATGTTCCTTTATGCCATCTCCAACCTTTCCACCAATACCCAAGGTACTTTTGAAAATTAAGAAAGAATTACCAAACATCATTTTGGTGACCCTCCCCTTTTTGGCCCAGGCAAAGGGGTTCTCTCTGTTAATATAATTGGCCAAGGGCAATTACTACATGCTTCCTCACAGTGTGGATCTGCTCACACTGTGTCAGAGGTGACTGGTGCACCCATCTTAGCGCAATTGCTACTGACAACCTGGATGATTCTGCCTTCATACCTTTTAGACACTTGTTCAATGAGGATATGTAGCAAATATTAACAAAGGTACAAAAAACTGCAACTAGAAAATCTTATGTTTACCAGAGGGAGAGGTTTTCTAGGTGGTGCCTAACTGACATCAGAGGGCCCAGAGTGGTGCTACCCATCTCGATTTGAAATATTTTTATGAGCTATTCAGTGTGGACTTATTTTATGCATCTATCAAGATGCATCTTGTGGCCATCTCAGCTTGTATGCCCATGGATCCCACTCTTTCATTTCTTTTTGTAGTTCATGAAAGGAATGTTTTATATTAGACGTCCTTGAAAGCAAAATCCTTCTCCTTGAGATCTCAACTTTTTTCTTGAAAATTTCACCTCATCTCCTTTTCAACGTGCATTTTATGCTGATTTTGAGGTTCATCACTTGGGAAATTGTTTGAGATTCATCACTTAGGAAATTGTTTTGCTTATTGCTCTGATATCTGCAAGCTGAGTCTTTGATTTGAAAGCGCTCACGGTGGACCGACCTTATCTAATTTTACTCAAGAACAAGGTTGTTCTACATGCTAATCCTTCTTTCATGCCAAAAATTGTTTCTGAATGTGCCCTGAATCAAGCCATCAATCTCCCAGTTTTCTTTCTGTAATGTAAAAACAAGGGAGCAAAGATTCTGCATACCTTGGATGTGCACAGGCACCTCAAGGTCTAAATTGACAAAACTAAGTATTTTAGGAAAGTCGAACCGCTGTTTATTTCATATTCTGGGGCTAAGAAGGGTCAACCTGTCTCAAAATAAAATAATTGCTTATTGGTTGTCCTCTGCTATTTGTTTTTTTTCTTGCTCCCATCATGGTAAATCCGTTCCAGCCAAGGTTAAGGTACTTTCCATCAGAGCCTTATCCTCTTTTTTTAGTATATTGGAAAGGAGTGGACTCCAGAAGCATTCTAGAGGCAGCAACATAATCCTCTGTTTATACCTTGACAAAGGTCTACAAACTTAATTATTTTTCAAGTTTCAGAACAGGCTTTGTGACAACCATTCTGCAGGAGCTCATGGAGCCTTATCCCTTGCTTCCCAGGTAGGGTAAGCTTTGGGAATCTACCAATGTGCCACTGAGGAAGTGAATAATGAACATAGTGTAGTTGAATAAGTCCTACTTCAAATTTTACACTGTCTGAGTGACAGCACCCACCATCCACCTTATTTTGTATATAGTTCAGTGATATCCAACCTTGTGTTGTTGTTGGCTTTGGTTATTTGTGTCGATGTTTTATTGCTGTGAATTGGTTGATTACAGGAAATTCTTACTTTTGGTCCTTCTTGGTTTGTCATTCTTAGTACTATAAGCCTAAAGAACTGATTTTCTGTGACGGGGTTATGCTTCCCGTAATTTATTTTATTTATTTATTTAACATTTGTTAACCAGGAAAGTCCGACTAGGATAGAGCCAGTTTTTAGTGGAGGCCCAGAGAGAAATGCTCCAGATGCATATTTTTGGAATATGGAAGGAAACCAGAGTACCCAGAAGACACTCACACAAATGCAGGGAGGACATGCAGACTCTGCACACAAGGCACCCCAGCTGAGAATTGAACTGGAGAACCTCTTGCTGTGAGGTGACAATGTTAACTGCTGCATCACTGTGCCTTCCTAATAGGGGGGACTTAGTGAATCCCCTATCAAAGAGAGTCAGAGGAGGAGATTCTGAGCTCTGGGAAGCTGATAGTGTCAGGTTTGTGCAGGCATAGAACCCATACGCCAATAAGATAGTGAGAAATTCTAACATCTACTGTTACAGATAAGCAGGTCTTATTGAACTATATGAATTATTGTACTATATGGATCAGTGCAGTTTTGTGGAGGGCAGGAAAACATTTGGCAACATTAACAGAGAAGTTGTGTTCCAGAGGGAAGCAAAATGTAAGAAAATACTGCAGTTTTTAGTGAGCCTTTATGCAGAGAAAGCAGTCGATAGAGTAAGCTGGGATTTTATGAGTAGGACAATGGAAGTATTTGCATTCCCTGATAATATGATTAATTATGGATATAGGCAAGAATTAAGGTGGGTTGATTCCTCTCTGATAGGTTGTGTTTGAAGAGAGGAGCCAGGGAAAAATGTCCTCTTTTACCTTTGTTATTTGTTTTATATTAAGAGCCATTGGCAAATAAAATAAAGGACTCAAAAAAATTCAAGGATATAATTAGTACAGTAATCAAAAAATATTGCTTTTATGTGTGGATGATATTATTTCTTACTTGCTAAATCCAGAAAATGACATTTCGGTGTTGGTAGAACATTTTTTAAAGAAACATTTTTTAGTGAATTATCACTTATGACATAGGCAATTATACATTTATATAAATAAAAACAACCATATTGACATTTTTATTTGTAAACATTATACATCACATCTAATCTTGTATACAGTCATTTTCAAGTGAACATTACATCCCTTGTTCAGTTCCTGCCTTCTCTTAAACCTCATTTCTCCTCCAAAGCATTATTCTGTATATATTGTTTCCACAATTTCAATTTGTTATGTAATTTGCTGCTGCCCTTTTATACAGACCCCACTTCCAGTTCTTTTATCTCTGTTACTATATTCACTACTTCTAGTATGGTTAGTTTAGACTTCAGTTTCTGTGTTCTAGTATTTGCTTTTTTGGCAGCCACCAGAGTTAAACTCAGCAAGGCCTTTCTATGTCTAGGCAATTCCTGTTCTGTGTCACAACTCAAAAAAATCATTGCCTTAGTTACACTAATTTGCTCACCCAGTATTTCTGACAGAGTAGTCTGCAGGGAGTTTTGTGGAAATTTTTCAGACAGTTCCAAGTCTTTTCAGGATATAAAATTAATGAAGATAAAACAAAGGCTGTATTAGTAAATTATGTACCCACACATTAATTGATTCAGAAATACCCATATTTATTGGGACATAGTACGATTAATTATTTAGGTGTATGGATCAAAAGGGACATGTATCCAATGTATAATGTATGACAAAGATTATTACATTTTGTTTTATTTTCTGTTGATGTATGTATGCCTATGTTTTAAGTGATAATTAAATAATGTGTTTAAAAATGTTAGATATTATAAACAAAAACTCCCTTGACCAAATTGTTAAAGAACCTATTAGAGAACAGAGCATACCTGATGTGGTTTTAATAAACTTGGCATCTGCATGTTCTATAAACTATGTAGTAAAAGGAAGAAACTCCTAAACCAGTATAACAGAACAAATTGCACCCAATTAAGGGGAATATCAAAAAGCTGGATAGGAAATTGGAAAATGACATAAGAAAAACAAAAGCATCCGCTGACCTCAGACTAGTTACACTGGCCAAAGACAACTACAAATCATTCTTTTATGTCTGAAAAATAAGAAACAACATCCAACAGTGCTCTAAAATCACTAACTGCAAAAAGATATGAATCCAAAGGAAGCGTCCCAATGTTCACTCGATACCTTCATCAGATCATAGATTTTAGGGACTCCATTACTCATTAATAAGTAAAACCTTTAACCAATGAGGGCTCAATTCACAGACAACACCTCCACTGACATCAACAGGCATGACTATAGAAAGCCTAAGACGCACCTCCTTACTATGTTGTCTGTGAATTGAGCCCTCATTGGTTAAAGGTTTTACTTATTAATGGAGTCCCTAAAATCTATGATCTGATGAAGGTATTATCGAAAGCGCTTTTCGAGTGAACATTGGGACGCTTCCTTTGGATTCATTTGGATTTATATCTTTTTGCAGCTAGTGATTTTTCTACCTATTTCAAAAGGTAATTACCTTTGTGAACAATGCTGAAAGTTTCAGTGTACAAGAGAAGCGCAAAGAGCATTATTAAGTGACTCACTAGTACCGAAGGGTTTCTGTGAACAGTTGTTTAAGTTCTAGGGCCTTGAGCCCATTATTTACAGAAGTTTTACCACAATAGAAGATTATAAGGAACTACTGGCTCTAAGGCACATTGAATGATTCACTAGTACCAAATGGTTTGTGTGAATAGTCGTCTAAGCTTCAGGACCTTACGCTAATTTTACAGAAGTTTATAAAGGTAGAAAGCCTCTTTATTCTACCAAAACATTTTGAAAGTGTTCTTGGATTGTACATGGTTTTTATACTTCCAAATAAAAATTTCTTTTAGTTTTTAAACAAGTTGTATTGGAGTCGTATTCCGAAACCAGCAGGAAGGCTGCAAATAAAATACATATTATCTAGCCGTGTGGTAGCGGCTTGATTTAAATATTACGTATTTTTTTTAAACAAGGAACATCTTTATTAAACCATCACTTACGACATAAGTAATCATACATTTATATAAATGAAAACAACCCACACTGACACAGTCCTAGTTGCAAACATTTTACATCACAAACCATACTGACACACTTCCAGTTGCAAACATTATACATGTATGATCCACTTCATCAGATCCTATACCCTCGAATCTGAAACAGTTACCTCTAACCACGTATGTGTCTTTCCTTGGATCCAGTCCCTTCGTAAGTGCCATCCCTTTTTTGGAAAGATGTCAACATTCTAAATCCCCTTCAGTGGCCTCATCCTCTCATTCTTCCAGGAGCCTGACAGAAGCTGACGTGGCTAGGATGATGAAGTTTCTCTCAGCACAAATTCAGATGGGAGTTGTCTCAGCTCCTACCCCTTTGGGTCTGGAGGTCCATGTGAAGATAGGTGAAGGCTGCCAGCCTAGACAGAATTTTGTAGATAATTCTGTCATTTGTAAATATTAATATAAGCCACAGGCTTGTTCTCTTAAATAGAAGAAAATTTTGTTAAATGTTGAACTTCAAAAATGTAACAACAGTGCACTCTGCTGTAGGAAAGTTGAGAAGTTAAGCATTATGTAATTGTTTGATGTCAAAACTCAGAGCCAAGATGTCAAGATAAAGGCATTCTGTCTATTGTTTTGAGGCCAGAGTTAATGGCTAGAATTTACATGTATAATTTATTTTATTGCTCCGGCTTGCTGACCAGCTGCAAGATCAAAGGGGCTATTACCCTCTGAGTTTCTGTTAGCTTGGGAAAACCAGAAAATTGTTAAGAAGGATGTAACGTGAAGCAGCACTATGTTATCAATTTAAGGAGAGAGAATCAGAGGGCATTTTAGCATTTGTCTTGAGAACATCCAACATCACCAGCACTGTCTTGCTCTATATGTAAGTTTATTTTAGAACTGTGTTTTCTCTTAGATATAGCTAGGAAATAGGAATATTAGACTAATTATTTTTTCTGTATTGATGCCAGAACTATTCTACTGTATTATTTTATGCAACTCTTGACTAGCACTGTATAGTAAGTTGTATTGTCTTGTGTTTTTATTGTTTATCATTAAATATTTTTAAACCTTTCAACTGTGGCTATTTTGTGTAGAGATAATTTAAGCTATATTGTACATTGCATTTATGTAGTGATACTGTACAAAGTCACTCCAAATAAGCCTTGACTGTTCAGTTACACTTACCATTTGGATAATACTATTGAACAGTATAATTGGACAACCTTTCTTAAGGAACTTTTTAGTAGCCAATAAATATTAGTGGGTGGTGGCAGTGATTTCTACCTCATAGTCTGGGTAAAAGGGGCACAGCTGGAGAATCTGTGCCAGCCTTCCCCAGGAGTGTATGTGTGGTTGTATATAACTCATATCTCAAAGTGTGTGTGTGTGTCAGCTACTTGGGCTGGGACACAAAGCACTGGTTGGACAGAAAGGGTGCTGGAGGTTTTAGCTTGCCCACTAGGCTGAAGTCTGGACCCTATAGCTATGCCAGTGGAGAGTCTTATTGGGGATCTGAAGAGAAAGAGAGAGACCAGCCCAAGACTGACTGTGATCTCTGTGTGCTCTTAAGGGAAATTGTACTTTACTCTGTGTGTATTTGTTATCCTCCCCTATGTGGACACCCCTCCCTGGTGTTAGTGGTGAGGATTGAGGCTCCTTGATTGCTGGGCCAGTGCACAGGTATCACAGTCCATACCAGTACTACACCACCCATTTTGGCTCCTTCTCCAATCCAACCCTTGGCTGCAGTGCTCTTGGATCTGAGTATCCTGGGGCTGTCTGTGTCAGAGCTAAAGATTTGTGTTTTTTTTTCCTATGATATTTTCTCTTGAGTGCACCAGTTCTGTGTGTGTTGGAGCCAGATGACTCTTGGAGCCAGTGTGTCATTGTTGGATCCATGGTGTTGGAGTTTACTCTGAAGTTGTCAGAGCCATCTCTACCCCTTGGAGCCTCAGCATTGGACAGCTTGGCCCCAACCTCTACCTTGGGTGAATTTTCTTGGGGTCAGAGGGAGCTAACAGTCTGGCAGCATGTCGTTCAAGCTCTGTCAGCCTCCTTCTCTCCAGAGCAGTCTGCCTTTGAGGTAGTGGAAAAAGTGTTCTCTGTTTTGGGAGGACTGACAGTTCCACATCCTTCGGATCTTCCCTCTGGATCCCATGTGTCTTTATGCCCTGACCCTCATCACTGTACTCCAGAGGGACAGCCAGTCCAAAGTCTCCAGTCTACCCATCAGGGTATCCTTATTTCTTCTGATGCTTCTCTGAGACATCTCACCGAAGAAGTTGTTAGGAAGAGAAAGTGCAAAAGGAGGCACTTAGACTTTCCTCATGAGTCAGTCACTGAAGATAGGGATTTTGATGAGGGGGAAGTGTCCCCAAGATCACCACTTGATGACGCCTGCTTTGGAGACATCTTGGAAATCCTCAAGAAAATAGGTGGTTAGTCTACTGATAACCCTTCCCAAGAGGAATAAGTATTCCTGGAAGCCTTTGGGTCTGGCCCGTGTACGTCCTGGGTGACTCTGCCTGCCAATGAGTTCATTGATTTGATCTCTAGGTGGGCATGGAAGGAACACAACACTGTTGAGCTGATCCCTAAGAGACCAGACAGGATCCTGGCACCACCAAATAGAAGACAGTTTTGGAGCAAAGGAATACCAGTAGATGCCATGGTCATAGCTAAGAAAGAACTTGTAGAATAGAGTTCATCCATCCATCCCCCTAACTGAGAGTCCATAATGTTGGACAGATTTGGGATGCATGTATATGCTTCAGCGACCTTTACCCTCAGGTCACTGAATTATTTGGCATACTTCATTAGATTGCAGAGAGATTAGATTAAAGAACTCACCAAATCTTTCTCTAGGACCAGTATTTCCATGGCACAAAGCACTATAACTTTTTTTGCTTTTTGTTTTTTCACTGATGAAGGCTTAATTTATAAGCCAAAACTGGTTTGGATTTTGTACTGTATGCTTTTTGCCTTTTGTTATGTGCCTTATGGCATAATTTCGAATAAAATAATATTATTTTCAAAAGGGCACCATTGTCTGCTGGTCTTTGCTGTTTTTTTGAAATGCTTTTTGAGACCTGGCAGTTGCCTTACGTGCAGGGACTGTGCTTTGGTGTTAAAAAGCTCTATTACCTCACAGTTGCCTACCCTACAATCAATCATGAATTTGTCCATGAGGCTCATTTCACATGCAAAAAAACAAAAAGACACAGTGACAACAGAGGAACAACTCAGGAACTAAATCACAATGTTAACTTCCTTTCTTCTAAGAAACATTTAATATTTATACTTTCATTCAGTCCAGGTGGACTGTCAGCACTTATCCTTAATTGCCATAATGTCTCCAATTCAATTCTATTTTTAATGTTTCCCCCTCTCAAGTCTTTACATATATATTCTAAAATAGAAAAAGAGAACTTTTTAAACATGGTGTACACTGAAGCATGCCTATATAACGCATTATTAGTGTCTTTAGATTTAATAGCATAACAATGCTCTTTAATGCGTCTACTAAGCTGTCTAGTGGTCATACCTATATAAAATGCCGTACAACCCGAACATAGAGATATGTATACAACATGAGATGTATTACAGGTAATACATCGCATGAGATGTATCACAGGTAAACCTACGAGGTACGGCAAAAGTACGATCTAAATGTGTATGATTGTTTGGCCCTTCATAGATAAATCTACAAGCAGAGCAATTTAGACATTTATAAGTACCGTTAGGTTTATCAGATCTAGGAAGACAAATAGCAGTGTCATTGTGCTGTAGTAGATCTTTTAAACTACCAGATTTTTTATTAACAAAACCAGGAGCTTTCCCCAAAATACTTAACGAATCACTATTACCACTAATTATTTTCCAATTATTAGTGGTAATATTTTTAATCATGGCACTATCTACAGACATAGCCATGACACATCTAGGTAAATTCAATAGAGGGTCATTCTCTGATTCACCTGTTGTTGTCTTTACTGTTAAACCATAATTTAAAATGAATGGAAAATCCATAGCTCTCCTTCCAGAAATTTCAGATGCTAAATTAGCTAATAGAGCATCTAGATATCCTGTAGCTAAAAATAAACTGGTGATAAATGTTGTTTCTATAAAAAAACCTTCATCATTACTTGTTAACCGAGAGGTTCCAATGTACTGAACTTTTGGGATATTCCATCTCATGAAAGCAGGATAATTGCTCCGGTAATGTAAGTAATTATTTACATAAGTCTCTTTCCTGTTTATCTTGCTAGAAAAACTCTGTTCAGCTATGTGCCAAGTAGGCATTACATCTAGATAATTGACCTGGTGCCCTGAATTACTTAACGTAAATTTCAAAAAATTACTGCTTTTATTAAGCTGTTCTAAAAAAAATATTTGTTTTTTCTACAGGTCCCTTGATAATAAAAAACAAGTCATCAATGAAACGACAATAAAATAAAATATCCTTAGCTAAAAGAATGTTTGGCAAACATTCCATTTCCCACCAGGCCATATCTAAACCTGCGAAAGCAGGAGCAACTGTGGCACCCATAGCAACTCCCCTTTGTTGTTGGTAATATTTCTTATTGAATATAAAAAAATTATTTTCCAGCATAAGTTCTAACAATGAAATACAGGTCTTTACCGAACTTTCAGACCACACTGTATGCTTATTCAAAAAATTCCCAACATATTCCAACCTCAATTCAGTAGGTATGGAAGTATATAGAGAGACCACATCTACATAGGTTCATACTAGGCTATCTGCCCTAGGGCATTTATAAGCCTAGCCAGAGTGTGTTTGGCTTTCGCCACCCATTTTAAATGAATTTTGCTATGCCCCTTTTCGAGGTTAGTATACTGTGCCTCTGTCTAACAGTGACACAGAAGTGATACCTGGGGTAAACCTACTATCTCCCATCCACTCATCAAGATTCCTCTTGAAGAGAGTCAATGAGGGACTCTGCCTAACCTGGACTGGGATTTTATTCCAGAGTGAAGGGAGCCTCGGGTTATGAATCTGTCCCTCCAGCATGTCCTATTTATTTCAGTGCTGAGGTTCAAGTCTCTCGAGCGCGTAGCTCGATGGGATTTGGATTTTCTGAGGTGCAGCATGTCCATTAATTCCGGGTTGGACATGGCTTTATACATCAGGCACAGATCGCCTCTGAGCAGGCGGTATGCCACTGAGTAGAGCTGGAGTTTCTTTAACCGGGCAGCATATGGCATCTGTTTGAGCCCTTTGATCCTCTTGGTGAGGTACTTTTGGCGTCTTTCCAGTTGCTGCAGGTGTCTGGTAAGGTACATCCCAAAAGGGGCATTGTACTCAATTATGGGCCTGATGAGGGATGAATAAAGAGGCATGATGACCTCCCCTGATCTAGATGTGAATCCCTTCATGATTAGGTGGGCTATATAAAATGTTTTTCTAACAACTTTGGCCACGTGGTTGTCAAATAAGAGATTGCTATCAACTTGGGTACCCAGGTCCCTAATTACTTCTTCCGTACTTAATGGATTACCACCTATGTGGTAATTTGTGGGCACTTTGTTTTTGCCAGGCCATGGCTCTGGCACCAGTTGTCTATTTCTACGAGGCCCTTTTGTAGGATGCTTGTGTCGGCTGGAGAGTCGATTATGGCGCCCAGTTTGCAGTCATCTGTGAACTTGGTCAGCCACAGTCCTTCCATGTTAGCCTGTACCTCCGAGAAATATATACCGAACAAGAGAGGTCCCAGGACTGAGCCTTGTGGGACGCCACTTGTAACTGGTTTGGAATCTGACATGGCTCCAGCAATTCTAACAATGTGGGTTCTGTCCTTGAGCCAGTTTGCAACCCATCTAGTGACATAGGGGTTTATAATTAAACTGGTGAGTTTATCTGTAATGCCCGAGTGGGGTATTGTATCGAAGGCTTTTGCAAGGTCCCAGTAGGCTGTGTGGACCACCTTATCCTCGTCAATGGCCTTGGTGACTGTTTCAAAGAAATCAACCAGGTTTAAGAGGCAGGATCTGCCCTTAACAAAGCCGAACTGGGTAGGATCCAGTGTCTCTAGGCCCCCAATATCTTTATTTATGAGGTCCATGATGATCCTTTCCATAGCTTTGCAGACCAAGCTAGTCAGGCTTATGGGGCGATAGTTTCCAGGATCCGTTGAGACACCACCTTTGTGGAGAGGGACCACTGTTGCTGTACGCCACTCTTTGGGTACATATCCTGTAGTAAGGCTGAGATTGAACAGTAGTTTTATGTTTGGGTTTAGTTCTTCTTGGAGTTCATGTAGGACGCAGCCCAGGACACCATCTGGTCCCATTGATGCTGTGTTTTTTGTTTTGGTGAGGGCGGCTCTTACCTTAGCATCTGAGATGTCAGGGGGACAGCACTCTGCTGGGATAGATATTTGCCCTTTTGGTGGGGAAAGGGGGAGAAGTTTGCGCTGAACCTGTCAGCTAGGATGTTGGCAATATCTGTGGGTTCGGTGTATTTTTTGTCATTCTGGACTAATTCTGAGCATATCTGGGAATTCCCACCCAGGTTCCTAACATAACTAAAGAAAGCCTTGTGATTATCCTTAGTGTCCTGTGCAATTTTTCTCTCGAAGCTGGCCTTAGTGCCCATAGTTTTTTGCTAATACTGATCAGAGATGCCTTCCCTTTTTGGGATTTTGCTCTATCATGTAGTAGCTTCCTCCTTCTATTGTATAGTTTGTTTATGGCTGGGGTCCACCAGACAGGACGCCTAACTTTGGAGGACTGGGTCTTGGTTTTATTTGGGATTGCATGATCCATGCATTCCTGAAGGTGTTCATAGAATGCGTTTATAAAGGATTCTGTGGTCTGGGCTGTATTTTCCACAGGCCCGGGGCCTTTGAAGGATTCCACCTCGGTTTTGAGGAGTGTGAAATTTGCTTTAGAGAAGTTTTTCACTGTAGTTTTCTGGGCAGGGGCTGGGGTCGGGATGTGAATATCTAGTGAGATTAGTTTATGGACTGATCTTACCAGTGAGGGATACACTTCTGGTCTGGAGCATAGAGTCACCATGTCGGTGATGATCAGGTCCAGTATGTTTTCCCCTCTTGTGGGAGTGGCAACAAGTTGTTCCATAGCATTTGAGTTTATAAATTCTAGGAACCTTCGGGCTAGGGTGTT
Source organism: Protopterus annectens (assembly GCF_019279795.1). Taxonomy (NCBI): domain Eukaryota; kingdom Metazoa; phylum Chordata; order Ceratodontiformes; family Protopteridae; genus Protopterus; species Protopterus annectens. The sequence goes on along the minus strand of NC_056742.1, from coordinate 406,207,656 downwards.
GGAGCTAGAGTAATGCTCCCAGTCTATGTTAGGGTAGTTGAAGTTGCCCAATATAATGGTGTTTGGAGAGACCTTCATATTTTCCAGTGTTCTCAGGTAGGCCGAGTGGGGTTCCTGGGTTTGGGAGGGTGGTCTGTAGCAGGCTATAAACTGGAAGGCAGTTTTACCCACTGTTAGTTGCACATGGATAGTCTCTGATGCTTCCTGCTGTGCCACCAACCTGGAGGTGTGGGTATCTTTGACGAATATTGATACTCCCCCTCCTTTTGTGGTTCAGTCCAAGTTTTGGGGCCGAGAAACATGGTATGAGGTATAACCTGGTAGTGCTGGGGTGCTCTCGGGAGCCTTGAACCAGTTTTCTGTTACTGCACAGATATCGATGTTCTCCATGCTAAGGAGAGTTTCGAGTGTGTGCATCTTGAGGTTTAGACTTCTGGCGTTGAGTAGCATTACTCTTAGTTTCTTATCCCTTGTGATACCTATGGAGGTGGGTTTGTCTTTTGAGCCTTGCCTAAAAAAGGCACTATGGGGTGGCAAGAGCCTTTGCCAATATCCGAAAGCCCAGGGGTGACAGGTGCAAGCCGTCCCTAGCGAAGCATCATGGCTTGTCGAGCATGTCATCCCAGGCAGACAGGCATTGGATCCCCTTTGAATGACACCAATACTTAAGCCAGTTGTTGAAATTGATCATCTTGTCTTCATATTGTGGCATCATTTTTGGTGAGGGTAAGATGCTACTCAAGGTCAGGGTCATACCGGCCTGGGCTACATGCTCAGAGAGCTCCTCAATGTCTCTTTTCATGCAGTCCAGGGAGGTACATCTCAGGTCATTCACACCAGCATGGACAATGACTGAGTCATATTTGTACTTGCCTTGGAGTGACCTGAGTGCTTGTGTTATGTGGCGGATCCTAGCACCCGACAGGCAGCTCACCGTGACCGTCTCCTTGTTCAGCCTGGTGAGCGGGACGTCAGTGTGCCTGATGATAGAGTCACCTATTACAAGTGTGTTGTTTAGCCTTAAGGGCTGTGACTGTTCGGCACACTGGCTTTGTGAGCTATGTGTTGCACGCGTTTTGTTTTGGAGTAACGGTTGCTTGGGTGTCTGCTTTGGAGGTCTCTGCTGCTTAGGCAAATTTTTATTTAGAGCCTCCGAGAATGTTTTTGTGTGTTTATGTGTTTGGTTTGCTGTCATGGTAGGTCTATGTGAGACTGGAATTGTAGTGAGTGTGGTTTCCTTCTCCTCCTGACTGGTTATGCCAGTACTGAGTTGAGAGAGCTTAGCCTCCAGTTTGGCTATATGGTTGCATCTCTCACATGTGTTGGAATTTGTTGGGAGGAGGAGAGGGTTGTCTGTGTACATGAGGCAGTTGTAACATTGCCTCAAGATTCCCAGATTCACCAGCTGGACCGGAGAGGAGATTGACATCTGACCTTTGGACATGCTAGAATAGTATTGGGAATTCCTTTATAATTGAAAAAAAGGGCCAATGGGGAACAAAGTACTCAAGGGGAGTTTGTGAGGATGTAGTGCTTTTAATTTTTTAGTGCTGACTTATATAATTGCTTTAGTGAGCAAGTGCCATGCTTTAGAGTGGGAATAGGGTGTTTATTATGAGAACTAGATCAGTTCTAAGGGAAAAAGTGAAGAGCAGACTTTGTGGAGCCGAGAATGGTTTAAACCCAATTAAGCGGCTCTGCCTGATGCTGCGCTATGCGCAAAATCGCACAAAGCCGCGCTAAAGCCGGTTTTATACAGGGGGACCTTGAAAGAGCTAGAAATTGGCCCAAAGCAGCCAATAGACTACCAGATTCTTGTGCTGGGAACACTCCTCCAGGGATAGATAGGCTGCTCCAAGCTCCTCACTGCCACTGGTGAACAAAAAAGCCTCCCTTTATCCAAGAAAGGAAATGGGCAACACAGGAACTTTCCAAAAGTCCAGAATACAACAAAGCCTGTATTTGGACTACTCTAGGTCAGGAAAGACGGGAAACAAGGACATTTTTTTTTCTTTTTTGCAACAAACAGCAGGAAGATGCAATAAATATGTAACACAGGCTAGTGCACCTGAGTGTGTAGCCTCAACAGGTAAATGCAACAAACAGAACAAACTTTAAAAGTGCAGGTGCAAAAACAACTTTAAACAGTTTAAAACAATTCAAGAAGCAGAAATACTTGCAGTTTAGCTAGATCGGACAATCGCCCAGGTAGTAGCAGGAAAAAAACACTTTTATCAGGTTAGCAGTCGCTCTTTTAGCCTCTCTGCTGCTAGCACCACTCTGCAGGACCACGAGGAGCTTGGCTGAGTAGTAACAAGCGCACAAACCGCGCCAAAATGGGTTTTATACAGGGGGACTTGAAAGAGCTAGAAATTGGCCCAAAATGGCCAATAGACTACCAGATTCTTGTGCTGGGAACACTCCTCCAGGGATAGATAGGCTGCTCTAAGCTCCCCACTGCCACTGGTGAACAAAGAAGCCTCCCTTTATCCAAGAAAGGAAATGGGCAACACAGGAACTTTCCAAAAGTCCAGAATACAGCAAAGCCTGTATTTGGACTACTCTAGGTCAGGAAAAATGGGAAACAAGGATAACTTTTTTTTTTCTTTTTTGCAACAAACAGCAGAAAAATGCAATAAATATGTAACACAGGCTAGCGCACTTGAGTGTGTAGCTTCAACAGGTAAATGCAACAAACAGGACAAACTTTAAATTACAAGCGCAAAAGCACACTAAAGCTGGCTTTAAAGCAGAGGGTTAGAAAGAGATAGGAAATGGCCCAAAACGGCCAATAAGCTACAGGTCACTGGGCTGGAACCACTCCTCAAGGGACAGATAGGCTGCTCAGAGCTCCCCACACTCACTGGTGAACAAAGAAGCTTCCTCCTATCCAAATAAGGATATGGGCAACACAGGAACTATGACACAGCCCAGAGATCAGCAATACCTGAAGACTGGACTATTCTTGTTCAGTAAAGCCGGGAAACAAGGATTTTTTTTTTATTTTTTTTTTTTTTTACAAAGTAGCAGAAATTAGGTACAGAAACACAGTAAATGCTTTAATTCGGCTAGCGCACTTGAGTGTGTAGCCTAGCAGTTAAACTAAGCAAAAACAAACTTTAAATGTGCAAAAAACCTCAGAAATACAGCAGGAATGCAGTAAAACAACTTTGCAGAGTTTATTTAGTTAAAGAAACAGAGAAGTCTATATATACAGAAAAGCAGCTAAGACACACAAACACTTCAGATGCAGTGCAACCTAGAGCACTTGAGTTGTAGCAATATTAAGGCAATTACAATTATAATAAATGCCCTGAAATATACTCTATATTTCCAAAATGTTTGAGAAGCACAATCAGAACACAAGGAGGTTCAGGCAAAAAAAAAAAAGTTTTTTTTTTTTTTTCTTTGAAAGGGAAAAAGGAGAAACAGAAGGCCTTATCAAATGTTCTCTCTGTACTAGGTAGAATGAGCTAATGACACTAGACTGGGAGGAGTGTCACAGATCAGATTTACAGTAGGGGCGGGCAACTGCAAAGCCACCAAGTATAAGAGCAAGACACCAACTGGGCGGAAGGGTGGGGCCAATAGCCTACAGCCAGTAGCACTAGAGAAAGCCACAAACAGATAACGATTTGTAAAGATACAGAATGCTTTTAACTGCAGACAAATCAGTTACTTGTGCAGATTAGTTAATAGCAATAAAATACACTCGAAGACTAAAAAGCAGACAATAAAAGTGCTATATATTAATTGTTAAAAACAATAATCTGTATAAATAATCGAAAAAAAACAGGATACTTGTATATCTCAGCTGACAGCTGCGGTCAACAACTCTTATCCACTCTGCTCAGTGTGTATAGACAGAAACCCTATCAAAGTTAGAACAACCAGAAGAACAACTTTTTTTTTTTACAAGAACACAAAAGAACCAGCCCCCACTCAGCAGACCATTGACACAATATAGCCAAGTTAAAAAGAGACGTCAGCTAGAAACAATAGCCTACAGCCAGTAGCACTAGAGAAAGTCACAAACAGATAAAGATTTGTAAGACAAATCAGTTACTTGTGCAGATTAGTTAATAGCAATAAAATACACTTGAAGACTAAAAAGCAGACAATAAAAGTGCTATATATTAATTGTTAAAAACAATAATCTGTATAAATAATCAAAAAAAACTGGATACTTACATATCTCAGCTGACAGCTGCGGTCAACAACTCTTATCCACTCTGCTCAGTGTGTATAGACCTCTGCTCAGTTAATAGAAAAAAAATATCATCTCTGAGAACACCATTACTCTCTTTCAAATGAAACATTCTAATAGAATCTAAAAAAGACCAAGAGTCTTTTATATAAGAGGCTAAACCTTGCACTAAGGGATTTAATAATGTATTCAAATACAAAGAAATGCCTTCAGTGATACTTCCAGCAGAAGGGAAAATGTCAAAAAGGGGGGGTTGGTAACATTTTTATGTACTTTGGGAATCCCAAATAAAACACCAACTCTAGGATAATCAACTGAAAAATAATCATATAAATCGGAAGCCAACTCACCATTCATAAAAAATCACATAAAGCATATTTAACATACTTATAACTTTGATCAATAGCATCAAAGATTGACCTCGTGATATTCTTCAGGATTATTCAAAAGGGCTTCCATAACTTTAACATAATCCTCAGTGTACATCAACACCCCCCCCCCTTGTCGGCCTTCATGAATCTCAAATCAGTTGTGCTGTGTAAGTGCTTACATTCTTCCCTTGACAGATTAAAAAAGGAATGTACAGGTTTATTACCCAATAAAGTTCTAATTTCATTAAAACAAAACATTTCAAAAACTTTTATGGTGTTATGTAATGTAGGGTTGAAAGTAGAAGGTTTTCTAACGTTGCTATTAGTAGTAACATTAAACTGGAAACACGTTGAAATAACAAAGCAAAACACAAGAATAGGAGAAGATGCCACAATAGTATCCTGGCTGGCGGATGCCAAAAAATTCGCAAAAACAGGTGAAGAAATAGCCTTGGCAAAAGTAGTAGAAAACCACGCTGCTCTGAGGTTTTAAAATCCAGTAGTTTAATAGGAACTGCACCACACACCAAAACAGAACAGTATCGTAAAACGCTCAAACGTGCGTTTTTCGTTCAGGTCCCTGCCTGAACTTCATCAGACTTACGGCAATGCTGCAAACACTCTCGCCTTAAGTACCCTTCTCCCTTAAAAGTTAATTTAAATGAACAGTACATCAATGAGTGGGTACAACAAACAAACGACATCCAGCCTAAAATATATACAGCCAAACAAGTACTACATACAAAGACAAGTAAAGAATAATATATAAATAATATAAAATAGAAAATATGGGATATATAAAATAAAAAATGTCATATGTATGTTCATTAGTGATGGATTTAAGCTTGAAAAGTTCAGTCGTTAGTAACATTATAACGAAAGACTATGGTTCACACTAACAATTCCTACCTAACCTACATTTGTACATGACATATATGTATAAAAATTATTAAATTCACAGATTAAATGTATTTAATATGTATAATTAAATATGTTAATTATAATGATTTTTAAAAAGTTTAAGCAAATCAATACCCCTCACAACGTGAATCAAATGGACATGTATATGTGTAGGTATTAAACTAGATCACCTAACTACACTACGCTCAAAAGCATAATGAAACATAAAATTCCAATGGGGTATTGCAAAAAATTACAATAGAGTATTGCAAAAAATTATTATTACAATGAATTAAAGTCTTCAATGCTAAAAACCAACAAAATTGTTATACTAGCATAACATATTCCTATCTGAATAAACTGTTCAGTTTAAGAATACACATAATTGAACAGTGTTCATTAAGACCAGGTTCTTTATGTGCTGCCAAACGTAGCTGCCAACATAACTCTTTCTTTTCTAATTGCAACCTAAGTAAATTTTCATTGGGCAAGTTGGTATTAGTAGGGCATACTTGGTCGATGACCATAAAATCAAAAGCATGGTCCACATTAAGGGTACAGTGCTTTGCAAGGGCATTTTCATCCTTTCTGTTGTTAATCGCATAGCCATGCTCATATACCCTATCTCTCAGACGTCTATCAGTCTTTCCTATGTAAAACGCGGGGCATTGTTTGCACTGTGCTAGATAAACTACACGCCTACTGTTACAATTAAAGCGTTTCCAAACTCTAAAAGTATTGTGACCTACTGAAAATGAGTCTGCAGTATTGATAAACGTGCATTGCCTACATGCCCCGCATTTCAAAGTACCCCCCCTAGTCCTTGTTCCTAAGGGCTTCCTTTCGAGCAGGGACCTGAACGAAAAACGCACGTTTGAGCGTTTTACGATACTGTTCTGTTTTGGTGTGTGGTGCAGTTCCTATTAAACTACTGGATTTTAAAACCTCAGAGCAGCGTGGTTTTCTACTACTTTTGCCAAGGCTATTTCTTCACCTGTTTTTGCGAATTTTTTGGCATCCGCCAGCCAGGATACTATTGTGGCATCTTCTCCTATTCTTGTGTTTTGATTAGTAGTAACATTCACATCTTTAAGAACAAACAACAAATTCAATTCAATTTTCTTGTATAAAGTTTCAAATTCAACAATGTGTTAGCTAAATTAGCACGCTTGCTTGGAATGAACCCCAAACAGAGTTGCAACAAATGTTCTTGTTCAATGGTCAACTGTATATCAGTCAAACTGTATATTTTAACCAAAGAACTCAGTTCAGAGTTAAAAGCAGTACTTATATTTGGAAAAGACTCCTGCCTCGATTCTGGTTCTGCCTTACAACTTTGGAATTGTTCTTCTCATTTTTTTGAACCATTATTATTACTGCTGCTAATGTTCTCTGAAGGCTGAACTAGTTTATTAGGGTCCAAGGCTAATGGTGTCATAACTGCAGTCGCCATACTAGTACCTCCTCTTTGCTGTTGAAGTACAACTTCCGGAGTCTTAGCTCAAGACCAGGATTTATTCCCGTTAAAATTTAAAGAGATATTGCCCTTTCTTACTGCTGAGCTGTAAGAACTAACAGAACCCTTATTAAGACCGCTGTTGTTCCATTGGCAAAAGGATTTGTAGATCGTATTTTTAAAGCTGAAATTGAAAGCTTGACCACTATTATATGCAGTAATGTCTCGATCGATCTTTAATTTTCTTTGGGTAATAATTTGCTTATATTGATCTACAGTCTCTAGCACATACTCATATTCTTTATAGTTTCCATTGCCATGACTACTTAACATGTCAGTGATATTACTATCCAAAGTTTCCAACTCAGCTCTTAATTGGTCAAGCATTTGCTCATTACGTTTAATAAGCAATTTCAAAAAATCAAGCCCAGCTTTATTAAAAAAATCAGTCTGTTCTGCAAAGAAGGGCTCATCGCGATTCACACCATTAGGAATTTTAATAAACCTCAGCCCTTTTAGGCACAATTTTAGATGAAATGGTACAGTCAAAATACTTATTCTCAACAATTAGTGCTCTATACTTCTTTAGACCCCTCTCCAACTCCCCCAGTTGGTCAGACAAATTGTTGTTAAGCATGCCACCATCATCATCCGACTGTTGAGCAGTAGAAGAAGGTTCAGGGACATAACTTAAAGCTGATGCCACATCTTAATATAAAGTAGGTCTGTTCGAAACACTCATCCCTTTGTTCAAAGCTGGTGGTGCACTTCCAGAATTGAAAATGAAGATGTGTTAGAAACCCCAAATTTAGGGTCAAGCTCACTGATGCAAAATTTCTTAGCCAACACTGCTAGGATTTCTGAATGTTACCTAATTCAGAGGTAAAAACAGCTAATGACGGCTGCTGACTGTCCATGACTGAATGTAAAGTCAAATCCAATAGGTTGTCCTCTGGAGCACAAGCCATTCACAAATCAAACAATAAAACCAAAATGGCACTGAGTGTAATAGAACCAAAAAAAAAAAAACACACAGTGACAACAGAGGAACAACTCAGGAACTCCAAACCAAATAGCATAGTAAAGTTTAATCAAAGCTTTTGTTAAAACCTCTTTAGAATGACTGCACAATAAAAACAGACTAATTAAATACATTCCATAAAATACATCACTCATTCAATTAGTAAAAATTAACAAGAACTAAATCACAATGTTAACTTCCTTTCTTCTAAGAAACATTTAATATTTATACTTTCATTCAGTAATATCACTAATATGTTAAGTAGTCATGGCAATGGAAACTATAAAGAATACAAGTATGTGCTAGAGACTGTAGATCAATATGAACAAATTATTACCCAAAGAAAATCAAAGAAGATCGATCGAGACATTGCTGCATATACTAGTGGTCAAGCTTTCAATTTCAGCTTTAAAAATACTGCAAGGATTCTGGGTGTTTCTGTACTTGGACAACTGGTTCATAACTGCTCTGACCAGGCATCTTCTGATAAAAACTCAAGACTATATACTCCAGATTTGCTCTCATCTAGGAATGACCATCAACCACAACAAATCACGTTTAGAACCATCACAGATATTAGAATTTATAGGGGCCTTGCTCAACACTGCATCAGTGATAGCCTGTCTTCCCTTGTCAATGGTACAAACTATCTGATTCCAAGTTAAAAAGATAATTCAGAACTCTTTGCTGTCATCTCAATTGATTTTACAAGCCTTGGGATCAGTGTCCATTGCAATAATCCTAGTTCTGCTAGCAAGATATCATATGAAAATTCTTCAATGGACCTTAGCAACTCAGTGGTTCATTCTGCATCAATCTATGTCCCCCCAGATCAGAATAACTCAAGCATGCAAAAAGTACCTCTTGTGATAGATTCGCTCAGAGCAGTTTTTACAAGGTAGTCCCATCATTCTTTCTCAACCCAAAGTCTTAGTGACAATGGATGCTTCCCAAATTGGGGTGAGGGGTGGAGCACTTCCTGGGAAAGACAGTCCAAAGCACTCTGTCCTCTGAAGAGGCCAACATGCACATCAGTGTCCCAGAAATGACAGCAGTACTCCTAGCATTGCAGGCTTTTCAAGACTGTCTCCCTCCAGGGGTATTGGGATTCAGATGGACAATATGTCAGTAGTCTGGTACATCAACAAATAAGGAGAAACCAGATCTTACCCCTTACGTTGAGAAGATCTGCGAGCATGGCAATGGATGTTATCTCATTCAATTAATTTCTAATAGCAATGCACATTCCGAGGAAATCCAAAGTGATAGCAGACAGTTTGAGCAGGTCTGTCTTATTGCCTCACTGCTGGTTTCTCAGCAAGAAAATTGTTGAGAAGGTATTCCGCCATGCTGCGACCTCTTTGTATCTCCCCTGAACAAGTGCAGCAAGTTCTTTGCCCTGATCCCCCACCAGAGAGTCACCAAGAGATGCTCACCTCCAGAATTGCCCTCCCCCCATTCTTCTCTATGCTTACCCCCCAACTCTTCTAATCCCCAAGTTTCTTCATAAAGAACCTCGATTGAAGAGCACAGTCATCTTCATTGCCACTTATTGGCCTTGTCAGATTTGGTTCCCCTTCCTTTGGCCTAGCTAGTTTATCCTCCATGGATTGTTGATCCAATTCCAGACCTCCAGTCTCATCCGATAGGCATGATTCACTCAGACATTTCAGGCTTAAAGCAGACCACATGCTTTCTCCACTTCCATTGATAGCCAAACAACCTACACTCCTCTCCCCTATCTGTCGTATACTTTTATCTTCCCATAAGGCTTCCACTCAGAAGATTTACAGAACTAAATGGAAAAATTTGTTTGATGGGCACAACAGGAAGTCATTGACCCTTTTTTCAGCACCAATACATAAAGTTCTTGAGTTTCTAGCTACAATCATTATTGAGGGGGCTAGTTCCTCTACTGTTAAAGTACAACTAGCTGCCATTTCTGTTTTCATATAGGAATTAACAATTCTACTTTAGCCTTCTCAAAACTTTGTTAACTTTTTATGAGGGGTACCCTTCTTTTGAGACCACCTTTTAAAGATCCAACTCGACCATGGAATTTAAATTTTGCATTACAAGCTTTGAACTCACTCTGCTTTTGAACCATCAGCAAAATGTGAACCAATGTTTTTATCCTAGAAAACTATCTTTTTGGTAGCGATAACCTCTGCTTGAAGATTTTCTTAAATCCAAGCCTTGTCTTCTAAGCCTCCTTATCTAATATTCCATAGAGATAGGGTAGCACTTCAAGCCAACCCTTCCTTTCTTCCAAAGGTGGTGTCAGGATACAACATCAATCAGTCCATTAACCTTAAAGTTTTCTTTACAAATTTCACAAACAAAGGAGAATACATGTTGCATTTGTTGGACATTCACAGGCAGTTACATTTCTATTTACACAGAACAGAGAATTTCAGGAAAACAGATCAACCATTAGTTTCTTTTGCAGAGTAAAAATTGGGCAAGCCAGTTGCAAAAGTAAATTTAGCCAAATGGTTGACTGATTGTATATCCTTTGTTTATAACAAATCAGGCTTGTTCTTGCAAAACCTTTGGAGCCCATTTAACTGGGTCCATGGCAACATCATCAGTATTTTTAGATAAGTCTTCCATGGACTATGTTTGTGCAGCTGGAACTTGGGCTAATCCTCATACCTTTATTACAAACTACAAATTGGATCTGGTCTTGAGGGGAAGAGCAGCCTTTGGCTCAACAGCGCTCACGAATATCCTTTCTTAGAGGCCTCCCGGGATTCAGGTAGCTGGGGACTCTGTCCCAGTTGTTGAAGATTGAATGAAAATTGACATCAGATAAAGAAGTTATGTACTCATCATAATGTTACATCTGTGTCGTCCATTTTCATTCTTCTTCAATTCCCCTCCTGCCAACCCTCTATCTTTTAGTATATGAGTTCTGAAAGAACAAGAAAGTTATAACAGAACCAGTGTTCCTTCCTTTGAGCTCCAGGGCTTGGTTCCTAATACTACTGTTCTAATATTCCTATAAAGCTACAAGGCCAGCAAACAAGATCTGAAGTATGTTAAGTGAATATAGCATTATGGGTAAGGGAGGAGCTCAAGAGTTTCATGTGGCCATGAGCTGTGAAAAAAGAGGCTGTGTCAGATCCCATGGTCAGATCCAAACCTGAAGAAGTATTATGCCTAGGAGCAGCCACACATGCAGAATATAAACCACAGTACAATGTTCACAATTAGAGCCCATGCCATGCACAAGGCGAGCCAGTATTACTGAAAATACAAAAAAAATATGTCCTCAGAATGATAAACCTCACTTCAGCCACAAAGAACCAATTAAATAAACCATGACTGGTCTATTTCAATTTTATTCTAGAATAAAAGAAAACAAAATGCAGTTAAGTGCTTTTGTCTAAGATACACCCAGGACTTCATCAGAACTGCATTTAAAATACATATCCAGACATATATATCCTCATAAAGGAATTGACAATCATCATCTTCTTTTGGCTGTTCCCGTTAGGGGTTGCCACAGCGGATCACCTGTTTCCATTTCTTCCTGTCCTCTGCATCTTGCTCTGTCACACCAACCACCTGCATGTCCTCTCTCACCACATCCATAAACCTTATCTTAGGCCTTCCTCTTTTCCTGTTACCTGGTATCTTCATCCTTAGCATCTTTTTCCCAATATACTCCGCATCCCTTCTCAGCACATGTCCAAACCAACGTAATCTTGCCTCTCTGGCTTTGTCTCCAAACCTTCCAACCTGGGTTGACCCTCTAATATACTTATTCCTAATCCTGTCCACCCTTGTCACACCCAGTGCAAATCTTAACATCTTTAACTCTGCCACATCCAGCTCAAACTCCTGCCTTTTTGTCAATGCCACTGTCTCCAACCCATATAACATAGCTGGCCTCACTACCCTCTTGTAGACCTTCCCTTTCACTCTTACAGGTACTCGTCTATCACAAATCACTCCGACACTCTTCTCCACCCACTCCATCCTGCCTGTACGCTCTTCTTCACCTCTCTTCCACACTCACTGTTACTCTGAACTATTGACCCCAAGTATTTAAACTCATCCACCTTCGCCACCTCTACTCCTTGCATCCTCACCATTCCTCTAGCCTCCCTCTCTTTCACACACATATATTCTGTCTTAGTCTTGCTGACCTTCATTCATCTTCTCTCTAGAGCATATCTCCATCTCTCCAGGGTCTTCTCCATCTGTTCCCTACTCTCACTACAGATCACAATGTCATCTGCAAACATCATAGTCCATGGGGACTCCTGTCTGATCTCGTCTGTCAACCTGTCCATCACCATTGCAAATAAGAAAGGGCTCAGAGCTGATCCTTGATGTAACCTCATCTCCACCTTAAATGCATCCGTCACTCCCACCGCAGACCTCACCGCTGTCACACTACGCTCGTACATATCCTGTACCACTCTTACATGCTTCTCTGACACTCCTGACTTCCTCATACAATACCAAAACTCCTCTCTAGGCACCCTGTCATATGCTTTCTCCAAGTCTACAAAAACACAATGCAACTCCTTCTCACATTCTCTGTACTTCTCCATCAACACTCTCAGAGCAAACATCGCATCTGTAGTGCTCTTTCCCGACATGAAACCATACTGCTGTTCACTAATCATCAAATCCCTTCTTAACCTAGCTTTCACTACTCTTTCCCATAACTTTATGCTGTGACTGATCAATTTAATCCCTCTGTAGTTACTACAGCTCTGCACATCACCCTTATTCTTAAAAATCGGTACCAAAACACTTTTTCTCCATTCCTCAGGCATCCTCTCACTTTCCAAGATTTCATTAAACAATCTGGTTAAAAACTCCACTGCCATTTCACCTAAACACCTCCATGCTTCCACAGGTATGTCATCTTGGCCAACAGCCTTTCCATTATTCATTCTCTTCATAGCTATCCTTACTTCCTCCTTGCTAATCCATTGTACTTCATGATTCACTATCCCTACATCATCCAACCTTCTCTCCCTCTCATTCTCTTCATTCATCAACCCCTCAAAGTACTCTTTCCATCTCCTCAATGCACTCTCCTCGCTTGTGTGTATGTTTCCCTCATTATCCTTTATCACCTTTACCTGCTGCACATCTTTCCTAGCTCGGTCCCTCTGTCTAGCCAATCGGTATAGGTCCTTTTCTCCCTCGTTAGTGTCCAACCTTTCATACAACTCTTCATATGCCTTATCCTTAGCCTTCACCACCTCTCTCTTTGCCATGCACCTCATCTCCTTATACTCCTGTCTACTTTCTTCATCTCTCTGACAATCCCACTTCTTCTTTGCCAACCTCTTTGCCTGTATACTCTTCTGTACTTCCTCATTCCACCACCATGTCTCCTTGTCGTCCTTCCTCTGTCCCAATGTGATACCAAGCACCTTTCTAGCCGTCTCCCTTACTAGCTCTGCTGTAGTTACCCAGCTATTTGGTAACTCTTCACTGCCACCCAGTGCCTGTCTTAACTCATCCCTGAACTCCACCTCACAATTACCCTTTTTCAATTTCCACCATTTGATCCTTGGTGCTGCCCTCACACTCCTCCTCCTCTTCTTGATCACCAACGTCATCCTACAAACCACCATCCTATGCTGCCTAACTACACTTTCTCCGGTCACCACTTTACAGTCTCCAATCTCCTTCAAACTGGCCCTCCTACATAAGATATAATCCACCTGTGCACATCTTCCTCCACTCTTGTATGTTACCCTATGCTCCTCCCTCTTGTTAAAATATGTATTCACCACAGCCATATCCATCCTTTTCGCAAAATCCACTACCATCTGACTTTCTGCATTCCTTTGTTTAACACCATACCTACCCATCACTTCCTCATCCCTACTGTTCCCTTCACCAACATGCCCATTTAAATCTGCTCCAATCACCACTCTCTCACCCTTGGGTACAGTCATCAACACTTCATCCAATTCACTCCAAAATTTTTCTTTCTCATCCATTGCACACCCAACTTGTGGAGCATATGCACTAACAACATTAATCATTACACCATCAATTTCCAGCTTCATAAACATCACTCTATCCGACACCCTTTTTACCTCCAAAACACTCTTCGCATACTGTTCCTTCAGAATAACTCCTACGCCATTTCTCCTCCCATCCACACCATGATAAAACAATTTGAACCCATCAACGATATGCCTAGCCTTACTCCCCTTCCATCTGGTCTCTTGCACACACAATATACCAACCTTCCTTCTGTCCATCATATCCGCTAGCTCTCTCTCCCTATACCAGTCATACTGCCAACATTCAAAGTTCCGACCCTCACTACCACAGTCCTAGTCTTTCTCCTATCTTCCTGCCTTCAGCCATGCCTTCCGCCTCTTCTCCTCTTTCGGCCAACAGTAGTCCAATTTCCGCCAGCACCCTGTTGGCTAACAGTACTGGTGGCGGTCATTGTTAACCCGGGCCTCGACCAATCCGGTATAGAAATATTAACTGGTGACTGCATGAAAATATTTGGCGAAGTTTTACGCCGGATGCCCTTCCTGACGCAACTCTCCCCATTTATCCGGGCTTGGGACCGGCACAAAGAAACGCACTGGCTTGTGCATCCCCAGTGACTGGGTTATTGACAATAATGTAATAAAATCACCCTAATTAACTGATAACAATTAAGAACATGAGATATATAAAACATATAAAATACAAACATACAACATTTTATAACATTTTAAACTAATGCTTTGCATTATAACTTAGCTGATCCTAACTTCAAAATTGGTAGTAAAAAGATCATTTCATTCAAACCTGGGATATGATTAGCTTCAAGAGCCAATTGCCTAAATACCTCTCCATATTTCAAGGTAACCTCCCAGAAGCCTTCCTATGGTCCTTTTGAACTTGTTCCAACACACAGAATTTGAGCTGACCATTACTACATACAGCAATATGTTTTGCCAGGGCATTAGTCTCCTTATTTTTGCTGATGAATAAAATTGAAAATAGACCAGTCATGGTTTATTTTATTGCTTCTTTGTGTCTGAAGTGGTTTATTGATCTGAGGATGTATTTTCGTTGTATTTTCGGTAATACTGGCTCACCTCGAGCATGGTATTGGCTCGGATTGTGAACATTGTACTGTAGTTTATATTCTGTGTGTGTTGCTACTCCTAGGCATACCATTTTCTTTGTGTTTCTTCTGGATTGCCTTTACTCCATTTTTTCTTTGGATCAGAACCCAATTGTTGAGGAAGAATGAAATTGGACAACACAGACAGCCTACGGTTATTTAAGTTTGTGAATGACTGTAAAGAGGGTGGTGATATTTATTCCTGCAACTAAATATGAGAAAATGTAGTAGAGGTCATGTTGGTAAATAAAATATTTCCACATCATACCATTTAAACGACATACCCTTCTAATCAGATACTGTCATAAGGGATTTAGGTGCTCGTGATGATAATTCAAATCCAATCAGATACTATCTTGTTAAAAGCTCCTTAACTTTTGATCATGTTTTCATAGTAGTTCAGAAATCTTTTTATCTGGCTTAACTATTTCCCAAAGTCATCTTCTCTAGAGCCAAATAAGTCTTAATTCCCTTTACTCATACTTTAATGGACACAGTATTGAACATAATGCCCCTTTTGACATACATTTGTCAAAACATATCACTCTGTAAGACTTTAGAGATTCTTAACTGAAATGATCAATGGTTTAAAAATTCTTAGTTGTCAGAGATTCATAACTAAAAAGATCAATGACAAGACAGATGGTTATCTGGTGTGACTGGCAGCCCTCTCCCTGTGCCAGGTTTCTTACAGATTCCTTAGTTGTGGTCTGTGCCTAGCCTCACAGACCATGAAACACTCTGCACTCTTTGACCTCCTATTCCTTCACAGTACAAATGGATCCTCAAATACCCAGACCTAAGCCTTCCTCAACAAATAAATAAAACACGTTGACATGATAGAGTCTTACTGCAAAGTACCCCCCTGTCTAGAACAAATTTCTACTACATGTCAAACAGAGTAGCACCCTTGCCGCCTTCATGGTAAATCTAGATATTTGAATGGGAAGCCTCATATTCTTCATTGGTCTGGCTTGTGTTCCTGTTTTCAAGTCTGGAAGAAACCTTGAATGTGACTGATTGGTTAAACTTGTAATGGTCTACAGATGTATTGCCTGCTACTTTTTTTAAACCTAATTATTACTTAAAATAAGTTTAGGTACAGGACACAAATGGAAGCTTTGTTTCCTTTCTGTAAGTATCACTTTTACTTGTACAGCTTGTTTGCTAGAGAGGTTGAATATAGAAATATTAAGTGGTAATAAAGCAAAACTTGCTGGCATTTCTAAGTTAAACATCTGCCATAGGTTGCAGCAAGTCTAGTTTTTCTTTTTAACCAGCAAGAATATTATTAAGGGCAAACTGTAATCCTGGGAATGCCTCTGAGGCTTTCTCACAAATTTAAGAATATATATTCATTATTTTGTACCATCACTCTAAAAGACATAGAGGGCTTGTCATGGATGTGAAGGATATTTTTTCCATTATCTTACCTCACAGCTCTCAACCAATCAGGGACAAATCTCAACAGAATCAGGGACAAATCCAGAAAAAAATCAGGGACAATCAGGGACACTTTTAAAATATTAGTTCTATTAACATGAGCCATTAGCATTATTGGAGATTATGAATTAATATACATTTCTTGAAGTAAAATAAGTGTTTAGTTCTTAATTATTGCCATTATTTATTAAGTATAACTCACCACATTTTGTCCAGAGGGTACCAGTGTTAAGATGGATTAAAAGGGACAGAACTAAAATTTAACTCAAAATCAGGGATGCCCCTGAAAATCAGGGACAGTTGAGAGGTCTGCCAGCTTCTCTCTTACCACAAACTCTTCAGCTATTTTCACTGGGCAGTACTACAGGGACATTGAAAAGACTGCATATAAATCCATATCTTTTACTTACTATCAAGTATGCAGTTTCCATTTCCTATTAAATTTTATTAGCAGGAATGATGCAGCATTAATTACATCTTTTTACTACATACAATAAGTCATTCCACCCAAAAACAATGCCCTGTGAGCATGAATGCCACAAAGATAAACCTCAGTAAAACATATCACTTGGGAAGGCATTTCTTGCAATACTCTTAATCTTTGCATTGTGATAATAGGCTGTTAAACCCACATAATATTCCATTTGGCTAAACAAATGACACTACTTAACTGGGTTGTGACTGGGCAGGGCACGTTAAACTATTACATTTCAAAGGTTTGCAGGTTTTTATTCTGTCATTTTGATGAACTCTTAATATGTGCCCCAAGCAACTTGAGATTACTCACACAATTTTATAGTGATGCATTTCTTGACTATTCATAAAGATTTGTATATATATATATATATATATATATATATATATATATAGATATTTTTTTTTTTTTTTTTTTTTTTTTGTACTCAACAATGTTTATTGCTTTCAGGGTGGGTTGATTTATGTGAAAACACATTATGTGGGCAGACGTGGGCTGCTTAAAACAGTATCTGCTGTTGTAAGATCCTACGGTATTCTGAAGAGAGAGACTGTAAAACATACTTGCGATAATGGCATGTTTTTTTTTATTATTGTTTTAATCAAGACCTAAAATATGATAGTAATAATATAATATCTTGCAGTATAGTTTTATTTCTATAAATAATTCAGCCTGACTGTTATGCTCATAAGATGCTGCTGCAGTTTGAAACTTGATTTTCCCTACTGCCTACAGTAAACATAATGATAATTCATCCCTGCTTCTAATACTTTATGGCATAAAAGTACTAGACAGTCATTACTAAAATGGCAGCAAATACTGCAATCATATTAATACTTCAATCCACATTTGTACCCATAGGTTATAAAATGTGGTTTTACGTATTTTTTATGTTTTTATGTTATTACAGTTTGTTAAATGAGTTACTACACGGAGCCCAGGGCTCATTTATAGGAAAGACCACGTCCATAATATAAACCTAGGAATATGCTAATAATTTATTACAATAGCCAAGCAATCTAATGGCATTTTTTTTTTGAGTTTTGGGAATATAGGGGTGTTGATAACTAGAGTGCCTGAAGAGCCACAAAAAAATGAAGAAAAGAAGCAGACTCCACCAAGACATTGAAGATGAAAGGCTATACCCCACAGTGCTGTCCATGAGCAGAGAGGAGTCCCATCAAACTCAAAAATGAAATACATGAAAGAGGAGTGGGGGGGTTCATCAGTCCACAAGAAAATCATACATGTAGAAGAACTTACATAATTTAAAAACACAACGAAAAAAAATAAAATCAAAAATAATGAAATCGGCAAGGACGCCACCGACAAAACTGTAAACTGATTTATTTAAAAAGGAAACTGAGCACTTTTGTCTTTACATTAAAAAAGACTTCATCAGAGTGATTTCTAGTCAAACCTAATGCTTTAAATACCCACACCCCACCAACGAGAGGCGCAGTGATGTAATTAATTGAATCATGTTAAATCAGATTAAATCAGTGCACTCCAAGACCATAGTCAAAGGAAAAAAGATGTGCAAACCCAAACAGCAAGCAGGACAGTTCATTAAGATACTAACCATATTGCAGTATAAAAAATACATGAGATGTATAAATTGTACATTTATGTATACCTGAATAAATATGAATAAAACAATTAAATTATAGCAGCCTTTATCTTTAAAACACTAGAAATGGAAATAGTCATTTAACAGTGGCAAAACTAAATTAACAGTGGCAAAACTAAGGCATTGAGCCTCAATTGCCAAACTAGTTCCTTGAGCTAAAGCAAAATCTCAGTGTCCCCCCCAAGTGGAACAACCATCATCCTGTCAATAGCAAAAAATGTAAACTTTCTTTAACTGGGACAGACAGTAGTATGCCTAAAGAGGGCATTGGTGTTTTTCTTTCTCCTGCTATCATAATAATGCTCACGTATTCTAGCTTTCAGCTTTCTGATAGTTTTAACCACATAATATGCATTACAAGAATCACATGAAGCTAGACTATGTGAGCAGTATTACAATTAACCTTCCCAGGACATGGGTGGTTCTCTCAAAATTGTGGACCACTCTATAGGGACCTACATGACTGTATCTACATCACTTACAAAATCAGAATTTCTGCATATTGCTGTGTGTCAAAAATAACCTCCCTGAACCTGACTCCAAAATGGTTCTGATGTTTCTACCTTTTCAGAAGACAATAGTCGAGGTAGTATCAAAACATTTTTTGACCTCAGATGTAAATACAATGGCCCAATACAACTTAATGGTGCTAGTGTATAGGTGTGTGTTGGTGCTGAAGGGGATAACAAAAAGTGGTGTGATCAGATTCAGTGAAACATTTTATTCTTGTGCAATATCTGTTCATGTGATGGCATTGCTGATACGATGTATTTATTATTTGTTTATTTGACATTTGTTGACCAGGAAAATTCGACTGGGTCAGGAACCCATTTTCAGTAGAGGCCCAGGGAAAAAAGCTTTACAAGGTAAAAACATTTGACAAAAAGAAGGTACAGTGATAATTACATTTACATGTAAGACTGTAGCATACTAAATTACAAGGTAGCTCTATTGACATATTAGCAGTTGGTATTCATTTACAACAGTAATTTTTGCAATCAAGAAATAGGTTTGTGTGTGTGTGTGTGTGTGTATATATATATATATATATATATATGTGTGTGTGTGTGTGTGTATATATATATATATATATATATATATGTGTGTGTGTGTGTGTGTGTATATATATATATATATATATGTGTGTGTGTGTGTGTGTGTGTGTATATATATATATATATATATATATGTGTGTGTGTGTGTATATATATATATATATATATATATATATATATATGTGTGTGTGTGTATATATATATATATATATATATATATATATATATATATATATATATATATATGTGTGTGTGTGTGTGTGTATATATATATATATATATATATATATATATATATATATATGTGTGTGTGTGTGTGTGTGTGTGTATATATATATATATATATATATATATATATATATAGATATATATATTTATATAAGTTGAAGCAGTTAGTTATGTAATTACAATCCATTTTGGGAGACTGATTGTGCACATTATTATGATGGTTTGTGTAGTTTGAAAGACATCTACGAGGATTTTTAGGTAGACTGTAGGCAGACCTTTGGGAAAAAAAGAGGTTAAAAGAAAGCAAAGCTAGTTAATATACATTAGTAAAACTAGCAGCTAATTAACCGAGAGAAATGGGGGAGCTTAGTATTCGTGGTCAGGATTCAATAAATCAGGTTGCTGAGTCCTTTGAGAGGGAGGAGAGGGAAAAAGAGGATGGTGAGGTATAGTAGATTAAGAAAAAAAGGGTCTATATTACCCGAGCGAAACTCCTTTTGAGCGAATACCAAAACACTGACATGAATTGCGTGAACCGCGAGAATACCGAATGCACTAAACTGCAAAATTTTAAATCCCGAACTGTCATAGTCAGCCAACCCCACCACCCAGTACATACTACCTACCCAAACAAAATAAATAAACCACATACATACACTAACCAAACCCTACTTCTAACCCTAAAGTAAAGCACCAAAACCCTACTTCTAACCCTACACTAAACCCCACACTAAACCCCACATACACAACTATCTATGCACTATCCTTAACCCCTCCCTAACCCTAAGGTCTGTAACTACCACACACGTCCCCTATGAAAATATAAACAAATAAAATAAATAATCCACATACATACATTTACCAATACCCTACTCCTAACCCTACACTAAATCTTACATACATTAACTATCTATGCACTTACCTTAACCCGCACCCTAACCCTAAGATCCGTAACTATCGCACACTTACCTTATGGAGCTATACCACAGACAGGCTAACCATGGTAATTCGACATTTCCAAATTTGCGGTTTTGGACATTCGCTGTAATGCCGGTTTGCGCAATACGTGTCGTTTACGGATTTGCTTAAACGGACTTTTGCTCTCTTAATAAGGAACCAGAAAAAAGGGGGGAGAGGCGGGGGAAGGAGGAATGTATAGAATAGTTAAGGCAGTGGTAGTTGGGGGTAGGAAAGGGGAGGGCTAAGTTGATTGGGAGAGGGGTTGTTGGGTCATTTTGGAACAGGAGCAGATGCTTGTATCTTGGAGGGTTTTTTTAGCGTGAGTTTAAAATTTTTGTGGTTTGTAATTGCTCTGAGGCTGGTTGGTAAGGCATTCCAGAATTTTTGCTACAGTGTAGGAATATAGACACTGTCCAGGTTTTTTGTTTGGTCTATGTAGGGTTACTAGTTGCTTGTCTTCAGATCGGAGTGTTCTGGTGGGTATGTAGGTTTGGAGAAGTGATTTGAGTGATGGGCAGTTATTGGGTTTGCTATATAACTTTGTGTGCCAAACTGAGTATTAAGTGGTCTAGGAGGTGTGGAAGTTTAAGCCAGTTGAGGATTAGTGTTTATATTAAGAATCAGGGTAAAACAGTCATGTCAATGCCCCTCCAATTCAGCCCTAATGTCCCTTAATCGTTGGTAGGATAATCCCTGTCTAGAAACAAGCATGTCAAGTAATGCCCTTCTTTATCAAAGGTGGTGTCATCAGATATACGTCAGGACAGTCTAACCATTTGTCTCTTGACAATGGACTTTTTTTTTTATACAGGGGATGAGAACTGTCAAAATGGAGGTAGATGTTAGCAAAGGTCTCTTTTCTATATATTGTTGATGAGTTACAAACCTTGACTATGTTTTTTCCCAATAAAATGTCAAGATAATTAATGTTGTCACTACTAGTGTAATAAGTGAACTTTAAAACAGATGTAGAATCCTGCACAACTCAAAAAATGTTTCCCATTGGCTTAAACTACCTTTCCACGAGATTACGACATCATCAAGGTGCCTGTAGTACCCATGTATCAAGGCCATAACTTGAGGGGTGAAAACAAACTTCTTTCCCCACATAGCCAGTACAGTGTTGGCATATATGGGGGATCAAGCATTGCCCATGGCTACATTGGATGTTTGATGATAATACTCCCCTCAAAAAATAAAAAGTTATTATTCAAGGTTAAACTAAACAGGAAGATGACCACACCTATGTCCTGTGTAGAAAGTGATGTGAACTCAGATAGGAAAGAATGAAACCACTGGAGCCCAATGTCATAGGGGATGACAGAAAAGAAATTGACCACGTCCACAGTGATAAAAGAAATTAACAAAGACTTACATTTAAAATCTACAATTTTGGCCAAGGGCTGCGTTTTGGAACCATTTGCAGAAACAATTGGTCTTAGCAGGGAGTCTAAGGCATTTTTGTGTATTTTAGGAATACTGAAAATCAATGCTATCATGGGCTTAGCTATGTTCAGGTATTCCCATAACACATGGTCTGTTTCCCCTTATAGGACCATATTAAGCAGAAAAAAATCCAGTTTGGCATAAGCAACATTTAGTTTACTCAAAGAGACCCTTTTGTAAGTGGTGTCATTAGAAAACAAAAGGAAAATTTTGGAAGATGAATCAATGATATTCATTATAACCCCCCCCCCCTTGTCCAGTTTCATAATACAAATGCATTTGTCATTTGGAAGGGTATTCAACAACCCCTCTCCTCAACAGATAAATTGTCAAGAGTTACCCATCTCCTTTTAAACTGGTTATAAATATTTCTAAATTGACCCCCACAAATCCTCTCAAACGCTGAAACCAGGGTGTTGGGGGGGTGACATATAAGTACTCTTCCTTCATAAAACACCAGGAGTGGATCTAGTGGAAGCAGCTTTATCAACAAACATCAGTTTTAAATTTATGTATCTCCTAGTGAACAATTTTAACTGTGCAACAAGCTTGAACAATGTCTAGCTTGAAATTGTGAATAAAACTGAAAGCTTTTTTTTTTTAAATAGCCATGCTAGATTCAGTAAACACGACATTAGACAAATTATAAACATGAAAAGAATCAACCATGGTGATGTCAAGAGGTGTGTTACAACTACATTTACAATGTGTTACTGCTTGAATCTGCCCGCCTCAAAAATTCCCAAATGTCTCTCTCCGTTGGGTTCTTGGATCAATTCTCGAGCCATGGTTTGAGCCTTGGTGCCAGTTGGCAAGTCTGTCTGATCACTTAACCTAGAGTTGTTCTAAAAAAAAAAAAAAAACATCAGTGTCATCACTGTCAGTCATCTCATTAACAGACTCCAAATTATCTCTATTAGAAATTGTTCTATTGCCACGTACTGGATGTGGCATGGGATAAGCTTCCCAAGTTCATAGTCAGTTTTGTCCCTCTGTAACTTAAAGGCTTTACATGCTTTGTTTTTTTTTTACAGATGTTATCAACCTTAATGAAAATGTCATTGTACTGTTGTTTAATATTTGCAAAAGACAGGTCATTCCCAATAGTCTCATTTAGTCCTCAGTTCATTGTTCAAAGTAGCTATTCTAAATTCATTTCCCTTTATAAGCATTTTCAATAAAGAAATGCCTGTTTTGTTTCTCAAGGTAAGATGTTGAATCTAGCTCCACACCATGTGGGCATTTCCAAACATGTAATTCTTTTGGTACATGGTTACGATGCTCACACGCAGTTAAATAGGAATTCTCTAACTGCAAATTCCTAATTTTAAACAGTTTTTTTCAAATGCAGACATCTGTACATACAACAACTAGTCTCCTTGCTCTGTACTGCCAATAGAGGAAAAAGAAAAGGTGGAACCATGCAGCCAAACCTCAAGATCAACCTCAGGGAGAATGTTGGAAAGGAACTGGTTAAGAGGCACAGGACCTTGATTGCTAACCAAGCGACTATTCAACACGTCTTGTGCATAGGTCCATGGTGGTTGAGATTGAGTCCTTCACACTTAAACTAGAAGGAATTTGTCCTTCTGAAGTAGCAGGGTTAGGATATCTGGATAATTGCTGAATAAGCAACGTGGGGTCACCTGGCAGCTTCATGTCAGCAGAAAACCAACAATACAAGAAACAAGGTGGAACCCAAGTGATGGACCAGTAACCAAAAACACAATGAAAAAAACTTAAAAACAAAAATAATAAAATCAGTAAGGATGCCAAGAAGGAAACTGTAAAATGGTTTATTCAAAATGAAAACTGAGGGCTTCATCTTTACATTTAGAAAAAGTCTTCATCAGAGTGAATTCTGGTGAAACCCAATGCATTAAATACATACAACCCACCAACAAGAAGCACAGTGATGTAATTAATTGAATCATGTTAAATCAGATTAAATAACTGCACTCCAAGGCCACAGTAAAAACAGGAAAAAAGATGTGCAAACCCAAACAGCAAGCAGGACAGTTCACTAAGATACTAATCATATTGCAGTATAAAAAAGTATAAAAAATATATAAAATATATATAAATAATATGTATAATTTGTACGTTGAATGCGTACATGAATAAATATGAATAAAACAATTACATTATAACAGCCTTCATCCTTAAAACACTAGAAATGGAAATAGAGTAATTTAACCCTGATGAAACTGAGGCATTGACCCTCAACTGCCAAACTAGTTCCTTGATCTCAAGCAAAGTCTCAATGTCTTCCCCAAGTGGAACAGCCACCACCCTGTCAATAGCAAAAAAGTAAACTTTCTATAACTGTGACAGACAGTAGTATGCCTAAAGAGGGCATTGGTGTTTTTCTTTCTCCTGATATCATAATAATGCTCATGTATTCTATCTTTTTGCTTTCTGATAGCTTTACCCACATAATATGCATTACAAGAATCACATGAATCTACATAGGCTATGTGGGCAGTATTACAATTAACCTTCCCAGGACATGGGATGGTTCTCTCAAAATTGTGGACCACTCCCATAGAGACCTACTTGACTGTATCTACACCACTTACAAAATCAGAATTTCTGCATATTGCTGTGTGTCAAAGATACACTCCCTGAATCTGAATCCAAAATGGTTCTGATGTTTCTACCTTTTGAGAAGACAATAGTCAAGGCAGTACCAAGACATTATTATGTGGGTAAAACATAAAGCTGAAAGATGGAATATGTGAGTATTATTATGATATCCGGAAAAATAAAAACATGAATGCCCGGTTTAGGCATACTACTTACTGTCTGTCCCAGTTACAGAAAGTTTTTTTTTTTTTTTTTTGCTGCTGACAGGGTGATGATGGTTGTTCCACTTGAGGGAGACATTGAGACTTTGCTTGAGCTCAAGGAACTAGTTTGGCAATTGAGGCTCAATGGCTCAGTTTCATCAAGGTTAAATTACTCTGTTCCCATTTCTAGTGTTTTAAAGATGAAGGCTGCTATAATTTAATTGTTTTATTCATATTTATTCATGTATACATTAAATGTACCATTTATACATCGTATTTATATATATTTTATACATTTTTATACTGCAATATGGTTAGCATCTTAGTGAGCTGTCATGCTTACTGTGTGGATTTGCACGTTTTTTTCTTGTTTTTCCTGTGGTCTCAAGAGTGCAGCGATTTAATCTGATTTAACATGATTAACCAATTAATTACATCTCTGTGCCTCTCATTGGTGGGCTGTGTGCATTTAATGCATTATGTTTCACTAGAATTCACTCTGATGAATTATTTTTTAAATGTAAAGACAAAGGCTTTCAGTTTTCTTTTTAAATAAACCAATTTACAGTTTAGTTGATGGAGTCCTTGCTGATTTAACTTACATAATGTGGCATAGGCAAACAGAGGCGATGTCACAGAAGAAATAAATAAGTGAAGACCCTTCAGGCAAAGGTAAGAAAACACTTATAAAAGAAATGGGAAGGAGAGAGAATTTCTCTACAATGACTCTGAGAAGTAACATATTCCTTCTTCCCTTTTAAAGCAGAAGGGTCAGTAGGTGAAGTAAATAGCTCTACCACTATTAGTTTTTGTTGTTTGTCTTTCGGCTTTTTTCCCGGTAAGGGGTCACCACAGTGGAACTCCAGTCCGCTAATGATTGGCAGTAGATTTTTACAAAACACCGAGGTGCCAGCTCGATGCCCAACCTTCAACGAAGGCACACCCATTTATGCACACATGTCTTTCGAACGCTACCCAACCGCGGGGAGGACATGCAGACTCCACACAGAAGGCACTCCCAAGCCCAGCTGAGAATCAAACGGGAGAACCTCTTGCTGTGAGGTAACAACGCTACCGCCGTACCACCGTATGTTGCGTATAAACTCAACAGTGAGTTTTTCAACAAACATATAAATAAATAAATATACAAGATAGCCATCTCTCAGTAATAAATGATATGATGGATATGTAAGATTCAAACCATTATTATTTTTAAGTAAGCTGATTTACACAGGATACGCCCCACAAGTTAATAAATGAAAGTGTTTTTGTGTTGGTGGAGAAGGCTGGGAAGAGAGGGGTGTGAGCATGGATTAGTTTGCATTCCCATATGAAGCAGTAGCATGAAGAGAAAGAGTACAAAACACAATGATGTTTGCCACTTCTCAATGTAAATGGATATGTGTTATTAAAGTTAGGGAATCTACTTTATGCACCTGCTCAGATTGCAATAAAATACAGTACAAATGAGCATGCATGTTACAACCTACAGTGTTAAAAGCACTTCATCTTTTCTTCTTCTCTTTTTGTAAGACAAAGTACTTTTTTATTTCATGTGGTTGGATACTGTTGTAAGTATGTTACTATTACATATTTTATAGGTTTGTAAGTAATTACTAGGCTAATGACCCCGGGGGCCTTTATAAGCCTAGCTATGTTCTCCAAAGGTGAAAATCCAACATATGTACCATGTGTCTGTAAGGTAAACACCTTACCTAATATGCCGACTCCCTTCTCTGATCACATAAGACAGAATACATGTTCTGTCTTATGGGATCAGGGAAGACTTTAGTGCATGTGTAGATTTGTTTGACATATGGCTCGATAAGCTTGCAGTGCAGTCTTATAACATTTATGTTACACTCCCATTAAATCCAGGATTTAGAACATGTAGGACTGAAAGAGACATAAATAAACTACAAACTGCAGTGATGAAAATTGGATAAAGTAAGTCATATTATTTCCTGCATCATCTTAAGAGGGGCGGGCCCACACGCCCATTACTGATTTAGTCTAAGTCATACAGCCGCAAACAAAAGAAATGCTAGGTTTCATTGCAAAACCAACTATTTCTATTAATCCAGCATTGATGAGCTGTGGCACTGCATAAGTATGGGGAAGAAGGGATGCCCATTGGGGTTGCAACAAAAATGTATCAACATGTGAGTATCATTTTATCTACTAAAATATTTCTGTCACTAGAGGGAGGTATTACTAAACCCATCTGTGCTTTTGCATTGTGCTTTATGATTTCAGGATTCTCTCTAATTTGTTATTCTCTGTTCTAAATTTAGTGATTCTGTCTCCTGTGATTACAGACCTCAAAGTCAATCTATCACAGACAGGCTAAGCCTAGTAAATGGGTTAACTGTAAGTAAATTCTAGTTAAATAAGACAAAGTTTCAATTTCCATAGACACACAGGAACTGAGGGAAGACAATCTTTAACCATCCACTGAAGAAATGGTTGCCACTATGCCCAGTGCAAAATTCTTTGTACTGCTAGATGCAAATGTGGGATTTTGGAAGATTAACTTAGAAAAGACGGAGGTATTTCAGTGTGCAGTGGCTAACATTACCAAGGGTCTTTAAATTGTGATTATTAATGACATTCTGGCTGGGATGCTACAAAGTAACAACATGACAGTAGGGTGATTATTCTGTTGAGGATAATAAGGTCACAAGGCTTGAGGTTAACCAATGCTAAGTATCAGACTGGTGCTGCATCTCTGCAGTACATGTCAGCATTTTACTTTTGATGGGCTACAGCCACATATTGCTTATATATATATATATATATATATATATATATATATATATATATATATATATATATGGGTCTCCTTCTGTTTGTCAAAAACACAGTTTGTCGAGAAACAGAAGGTCCAACCCACTTAAGCAAAAGTGCTCTACATCGGAATTGCACTTTCGCAAAAGATGATTCGCCGAAGCACATTACAGTGGGTATAAGGAAATATATCCTTTTCCCAACTGTAGTGTGATCTTGAAGTTAGTATATTTAAGTAGGGGGGTGTGGGTGCAGGGGGACTTGCCCCCTGCAAAACAGTGTTTACAGTAGATTTTTTTTTTTTCCGATTCTGTGAATCGGCTTTTGCAAAAGTACACTTTCGATGTAGTGCACTTTCACGGAAGTGGAGCTTTACATTTCTTTTTAGAGATTGTGAAATTTCAATAAAGAAAAGTAGACCCATATATATATATATATATATATATATATACACACACACACACACACACACACACACACACACACACACACACACACACACACACACACACACACATGTACAAACTTCTGCCAAAACACCCTTGTTAATATAATTCCTGTGAATGGTGCAATATTTGTTCGTGTTTGTACCACATTCTTCAGATATAACTGTGCCTCTAAGAAAGCTTAGAGAGCATTTTACAGCCTAGAGCTGTCAGAAGATCAAGCTACGAGCTTTGACCTGTTAAAAAGGCTACTTAGCTATGGCACCATCACTTAGTTTCCCTGAGCAGTTTGGAACTTAACATGTGCGCCATTGCATGTGGTACATACAGTGCCACAAAGTACAGTTGCGTAGTAAAACTTATTATAACAGTAGATGTTTAGATGATCACTGCTGCAATAGCCATGGGTTATATCCTGGCAAGTGTATAGCAGCTGGTCAGCTTCCAAAGCTTCAAGACACCTTCCTCATGCCCAAATTGGCAGGCAGCTCAAGCTGAGCTGACTAAAGGACAAGTTTAGGTGCAAAGCCCTTCACAGCATTCCTGTAGCAGAAAGAGGGAGGCTGAGCCCTGAAAACACAATGCAAGGAACAAAAAAAGAAATAAATAAATGTCCATACCCTGGCTTAAAAACATAACAAATAAAATGGATGGAAAGCAGGAGCAGCTACTGCAGCAGTGATCATTCAAACATCTACTGTTATGTTAAGTTTTGTTTACACAACTGTACTATGTTAATCATATTAATCACTGCTGCAGTAGCTTTAGCTGTATGAACAGAATACCTTAGCTAACTACATTTGAGAGGTGGAAGGAGGAGAGTCCAGGACCCCCTGAAGAATGCTCCTAGCAAAGCTTGATCTGCACCAGCAAAAGGAATCATGCTTATAGTGCTTTGTAAAAGTATGTACAGAGGACCAAGTAGCAGCTTCTAGAATACATCTAGGATCCAACCTTTTCCAAAAAGCCATAGATGAAGCCATTGCCCTGGTAGAGTGGCTCTGGACTCTGCCTGGAAGAGTTTTTTTTTTTTCTATGGTGAATATAACAAATGTAGCTGAGGTGGTACAGCGGTACCGTTGTTGTCTCACAGCAAGAGGTTCTTCTGTTTGATTCACGGCTGGAGTGTCTTCTTTGTGGAGTCCGCATGTCCTCCCCATGGTCGAGTGGCCTCCGAAAGACATGTATGAATGGGCGTGCCTTCGCTGAAGGTTGGGCGTTGGGCTGGCAACTCGGCACCATAAAAAATCTACTACCAATCATTAGCGGACTGGAGTTCCGCTGTGGCGGCCCTTAACCGAGAAAAGCCGAAAAGACAAACAAACAATATAACAAACGTATGTTGTCCCTTCTTACTTTCACAAGAAATAAACAATTGATCCAAAAATCTGAAAGATTTACTTCTGCCAGGATAGTATCTGAGTTGTCTGAGGAGATCTAAGGTATGGAGTATCCTTTCTGTCTCATTTTTAGGTTCAGGAAAGAAAATGGGGAGATGGATAGTTTGGCTTAAAGTAAACTCAGATACCACTTTAGGCATAAAAGAAGGATTAGTTCTCAAATAAACCCTTTCCCTATGGAAAATGAGATATTGTTGACTCACTACAAGAGCTTGCAGGTCAGATACCTTTCTTGCAAAGTTCAAAACAATCTGTAAAACTGTTTTCCATGTTAAGAACCTCAAGTCAGCCAGATTAGCTGGTTCAAATGGAGCAAGTTTTAGCTTCTCTAACACAAAATTAAGATCCCAAAGAGGGGACACAGGTTTACTTGGAAGCCTCTTATACAAAAACACTTTTCAAGAACATTTTGACATGAGAATGCATTGAAAGAGCAAGATCCATGGGCATACATGCTGAAATGGCTGATAAATGAATATCGAAAGAGGAAAAAGAAAGGCTATGGGATAGTAACTAATACAATTATAGAACCCGAGGACAACTAGCCCTGAATAGGTAATAGTTATATTGTTGGTACCAACCAGAAAACCTTTTTCCATTTGCTAATGTATGCTTTTCTAGTAGCAGGTTTTCTTGCCTCCATTAGTACCTGCAGCACATCCTGAATCAACAGGTGCCTAAAAAGAATTAAGGCCCTATCATCCAGGCAATCATTGGAAGTTGACTGATGTCGGAGTGTATCAAATACTGCTATTCTTGTGTAAGTAGATGCAGTCTGTGAGGAAGCTTCTGGTAATTGCCCCTGGCCAATTTAAAAAGAAGGGAGTCACTACAGTGATATTGGGAGATTCCTTCTGAATCTTCAGAAGTACCCTGGATATTAGTAGAAAGGGTGGAAAAGCATATAGAAATATTCCTGTCCAAAGAAAAGGAAATGCATCTGTCTTCCAGGCCTTCTTACATGGAGTCATGGAACAGAATCTTACCAGCTGATGGTTCAGAGAGGAGGCCAATAGGTCTATTAGAGGAACTCCCTACAGATGGATCAAATCTTGGAAGACCCCCCCCCGATCTAGTGTCAATTTCGGAGGGTCTGGCCTGGTCGTGGTCAGCTTATGTACCACACAGGTTTGCTCTGATGGAATGTAGGATACCTGTAGAATGAGATTGTGCTGTGAAGCTATATCCCAAGCTAACATGGCTAGTCTGCAAAGGAAGCATGACTTGGTTACCCCTTATTTGTTGATATACCATATGACTGTGGTATTGTCTTTAACAACTTGATGAAGTTCTAGGGACCAAAGATAGTTAAGAGATCTGGCAAGCATCTCCTTGTTATTTATGTGCTTGTATCTGTCCTTGGTGTCTCACACTCCTTGCAATTTTATCAGTTCTGAAGCTGCTCCCCAAATAAAGTCCAAAGCGTCTGTGGTGACTGACTGCTTTGGAGCAGGGAGGGAAAAGGGGAGATCTGGGTTTAAGAATAATTGTTGTCTCCACCAAAAGATTTATTTTCTGACAAAGCCCAGCACTGGGATTTGAAAAGATAAAGGGTGTTGATGCTGGAACTGAAGGGATTTCAGATACCCCTGTATCTTTCTCATGTGGAGTCTTGCCTGGGTTGTCATGAGAATCACAGATGCCATGAGACCCAAAATCCTGAGGTATCTCCTTGCAGTGACTGAACGCTGATTGGAAAACCTTAGAAATAGATCTAGTTAGAGATCTGTTTTTTTCATGTGAAAGAAAAGGTCCTTTGACCAAGGTGTCTAGCTGACATCCCAGGAACACAATCCTGTGTGAAGGAGTCAAGAAAGACTTTTGAATGTTCTCTTGAAATCCCAGCTTGTGTAAGAGATCTCTCCCCCAAGCGAGAGAGAGAGAGAGATTCCTGACACTTTGAAAAAGATTCTGCAAAAATAAGCAAGTTGTCTAAATATGGAAAATGTGGGTACCCTGTAGCCTTCATTGAGCTATAACTGGAGTTAAGACACTTTGTGAACACTCTTGGTGCAGTGGATAGTCCAAAGGGTAAGGCAGAGAACTGATAATGTGATCCATACATACAAAACCTTAAGAAATGTTGGAAGTCTGACTGAATAGGGATGTGATGATGAGCATCTTTTAAGTCTAGTGTTGCCAGGAAGCTGGAAAGAGGAAGAACAGGTAACAGGTTGTGAAGTTACATTATTTTGGATATGGGGACTATTACAAACAGGTTTAGGAAAGAAAGATCCAGAACTAAACTTCAAGAATTTTCTTTCTTTGGCACTAGGAACATCCTTAAATAAAAAAAATATTCCCCACCTGGGAAGGAGGCACTGGTTCTATCACCCCTTGGGACAGCATGTGATGACAAGCTGGTGGAAACAAAAAAGCCTGATGTGGAGGATAAGGAATTACCCCCTGAAAAGGAAGATTTTCATCTCACTGCCATCTGTTACCTTGATGGATGATTTTCAGAACCCATTTGTCTGAAACTGTTGCCAAAGAGAGAAATGGAAATTCATACTTTCTGGAAGAAAAAAGGGCCCAGGGTGGAAGGGGTTCACAAGGTCTCTTTAATAGTCATTCATACTTGGACTATCCTTGGCATTGGGAGGTTCAAGACTTCTTTTTGGAACCCCTGTGCCATTTCTTCTTTAACGTCTGTTAACCTGTATTTTGTTGAGACTGTTTATTCTGTTTTTTGACCAAAGTATATGAGGATATAGAAAACCCCTTGGAAAATTTGCAAAAAGGAGGGCTGATGGGTCAGGTTTGGGAGTAGTGTATAAAAATTTTAAAAGACTGAGGAACTTTATACATCCTATCTACCTTTTTAGGGGCAGCTGGCTGACTATCAGGAAAATTGCAAGCAGTAACATACACATACACTAAAGCAGACAAAAAGGAAGAATGGATATAGGTTGTGGAAAATCCTTTTGTAACATCTTGTATTGTTTTTTGTGAGACTGAGAAACTGCAGTGTTTTCCAACTGAAAATACTGGCACATTCGAGCAAGAGTCTCAGAAAAAGAGAAACCCCCACAGGCAGAATCATAAACCGAGCATTCCTGAGTCGGAATCAGAAATCTGAGGGAAAAATGTATCTGTCCCTGCATCTTCCTGTTCAGATTCAGAAACTTGAAAATCCCTCTTTCTTTTGCCAGAAACTGCTTTACAAAAAGGATCAATAATCTGAATTAAACCCTGAGCCAGACCTTGTAAACTACTCCTATCCAAATAAAATTGAGGAGGAGTAGATACATGCTTGTTTTTTTTTTTGTTTCTTTTTAGAGGAAAAATTAGATCAACAGTGTTACTAATGGCAGCAGCAGCTTCCCCAGGGATGGGCACAACATTCTGACACAACAGGGAAACCTTCCCCGTTCCCTCTCCCAGAACCAATGAATGGCTCTTTCTTGCCCCACTGAGGAGACCTCAGTGGCATGGAGGATGTGGCTAACCCCCCTGTCCATAGTGGCTGTTGCTACTACACCAAATGGATTCAGGGCAAAACATGAGTGGTCTAAGGTACAACAAATTGCCACAAAAGAGACACTCACCTACGATTGAGGCAAATTGCTAGCCTGTTGTAGTGGTAAAAGCTGTTTGCTTAATTTTCTTTTTGTGTCTGGAAGGACTGGCTGAGGGACCAATAGTTTGTTCCATGGTTAAGTAAAAAAATGGTGCCTGTATCCCAGGAAGATGAGCAGCAATTGAGGTAAACACTACCAGTCTACAAAGGTTACTTTTTTGACAGAAAACATGGTAAAAATCATTTTAAAACACCATGCCAATCCCAAAAAAGTAAAATAAACACAATTTCTCCATAGAAAAAATGTTCGGTTTCTTTATATCACTTTCGAACTGACAGGAAGAAATGAGGGCTCCATTTAAAAGTACATTACAGTATTAAGAAAGTCCATTAAAACACAACACTCCTAGCTTTCAAATAGCATTCCTGAAGAGGAAAGTAATAAAACATCAACAAAATTAAAAAATGGTAGGTGTTTTCCCCAAAAGGAACTTATCTGCCCAGCAAGGAAAGCACAACCTGCCTATCAATCCTTGAAAGCCTCAGGGAAGTGTAATGTTTAGCAGAAGTAAAGCTCTGAAGGACTCTGTGCCCAAACATGTTTTTAAGTCAGCTCAGCACAAGCTGCCTGACAGTTTGGGTGTGTGGAAGGTGCCAGAAAGCTTTGAAAGCTAGACGTCTATTATATCCTTGGCATGATATAACCCATATAGCTAAGGCTACTACAGCAATGATCTACAAGATAAACATTCAGCCTTGCTCCTTTTTCAGACTAGGCACTTTGAAAATAATCCACTCATAAACTGCACACTGTCTGTCCAGTTTATTCTTGAAAATAATCCACTCATAAACTGCACACTGATGTCTGTTCAGTTTATTCCTTAATGTGGGCACTGCAGGGATAGTGTATGCCTTCATCCATAAATGTAATGGATGCATCACTGCACACCTGGGAGGTGCCTTCATTAAAGCTTTGAACACATTCTTATGCAGGCATTGTGCTGATATCTATGAAGCATAAAGTCAGTTTTGTGAAGCTTTTTATTAAAGTACACCACACAAAGACAGAATAGCAGTGGAGAAGGTTCATTGTAGGTTTGTAGTCATCAGATGCCCGCAGTGCATGACACAGCCGTTCAGGAACACTAAACGTTTTGATGTAGCCATAACAACTGCAAGGCAGAAAAGACTGGGAGTAGTGCTAATTCAAGAAAGAGGACCTGTTGTCTGTGCTCTAAGAGCGCTGACAAATGCACATACCAAATATGCACAGATAAAGAAATGATGACCACATCTGAAATTTCATGATTATGTGCATATGAAATATATTAGAGAGAAAAGTTAATGCATGTTGCTGACACAGTGTGGAACCTATATGACTAAGTGGAAAGAAAATGTGCTGGAAGAAAATGCATATGTTCTGTGATTTGTGGCACTGATATGAAAAGTGACACTGAAAAGTATATTTGTTACTTGAAGTCATATTAACATTTTTTCATTTGCACACATTTGTACATTACAACTTCTTTCTTTATAACAACTGTCTTTTTCTCCAGAATTACATAAATCACTCAATTTCTGCCTTCCCTTAAGCCTCACTCCTCCTGCACATTAGTCTGCATGTATTTTTCCCACATATTCCATTTATGTAATTATACCTGGCTTTAGGCACCAGTGAACCCTGCGGTCACTGGGGCCCCCCTCATCCTAAGGGGCTCCCAACCAAAGCAAGTTATCTTTTTTGGTTGTATGCTTTTGTTAAACTATCAAAAGCTAGTGCAACAATTTTGTGTACTTAATAGGTAGATGATAATAATGCACAGGATGAAAAATCCCAAGGACTAGCACCACTATGTGTCTCCTTAACATTCAAAGATATCTCCAGTTGTAGTAACAATGTTTTGTCTAGTAGGGGGTTTATAATTTAATTAAATATTTTACCATTGACAATAGTACCACTGGTTTAGCTAAATTCTTAGGCTAAGCATTTTATTAAAACTGGGTTAATAGCTGGTATTAGGTACCCACAGTACCTTGAGCTGTGGGGGACTCCATGGTTATCTTTGACTGTATGGGGACCCTGTAAAAATTGATACTGGTTGGGGGAAAATGAGGAGAGAAAAAAAGATAATTTATTCTGTTATTATATGCTTTATCCAAAACAGGGTTGTGATAAGTCTCTGTTAGGATAAAGCCAGTAATTTGTGAATGAATGTAATTGAGGTAAGTAGTAGAAATTGGCAGCCCAGAGCAAAGAGTCTCAGTGTTTACCTGGGATTTTAAGAAGAGCAGACATGCCCAATCTTCAGAGATGGTTTTAACTTTCAGGAAGTTTTATTAATACTGGCAGGACACTAGATACTCTAACTTTCAAATTCTTTACTCAAGAATTTTGGCAATTCCAAAATTAATAGAAATAAAAGTTTAGAATTGGGAGCACTTTTTAAAATATTACTCTAATTCACTCAAGAAGTTAATAGAATAACATATAAAACTCTGTCTGGCTTTAATAACTGCCTGCTGTTCTGAACTGATATACCAGGAAATCAGTAATTTTATGGAGGACAGGGCAAAAATATAAGTTAAAATCATGGCCATTCAGTGAAATCAGGGACAGTGACAGGTAGACATGACCCCTCAATGAGATGAATAAAGGTGACCTACCCCTGCTGTGGTCTGACTATTATCAATAATCAGTGACCTGGTGTGGTAATAATAGTGTCATAAAAGGTAGTGCTCATTGTGATGAGCCACCACTGCCAACCAGTAATCAAGGAGCCTCAGTCCTTACCACTGGCAACAGTGGGGGACATTCACTGAGAGGATAACAGGTACACACACAGTATTTCCAGATGCAGCTCTCTCCATCAAGTGCAATTTCCCTTAAGAGCACACAGAGACCACAGTCGGTCCAGGGATGGTTTCTCCCTCTTCCTCCAGATCCCCAGTAGGTATCCCCACTGGCTATAGAGTTGAGATCTCAGCTAAGTGACCAAGCCAAGACCTTCAGTACCTTCAGAACTGTGATCCTTGTCCAACAAGTGCTTTGTGTCCCTGCCCAAGTAGCTGACACACATACTCTTTGAGGTTTGATTTACACACACAAACACACACACACACACACACACACACACACACACACACACACACACACACACACACACACACCTGGGAAAGGCTGGCACAGGTTTACTAGCTATGCCCCCTTCTGCCCAGACTATAAGGTAGATCTGAAGTAGGAGAATTCATTTGTCAGCAACCTGTGGGTATGGATCCGATATCGGATTCAAACCGGCATGGTTTATCCAGCTATGGATCTGAGCTCCTAGCTCCTCCCCTCACCCATAATGCCCTGCTCTCCCTACATGACCTCAGATCTAGTTTGCCGCGTTCATGGTGACAGCTGGATTTTGAGCTCCTGTCAGCTAAGTGCTATTTTTGGTCTTTAACTGAGGAATTTCTGTCAAAAAATAATTTTTTTGTGTGAATGTTTTAGGTTTTCCCTCTCTTAAGCTATTTTTTTGTTAAATTGGTTAACTTTGTAGTACCCTCCCCTCGCTGGTAACGTAGCTTGTGTGCGTGTGGATTCTTTGGGGCCTTCTGTGTGAGTGGTTAATTTAACTTTCTTAACTTTCTTTTTTTTTTGTTGTTAAAAAAAAAAAAAAAAAGATTAGTAAAAATGTCTGAGGCCCCAAAGGCAATCTTTTCAAAATGCTCCGAGTGTGGCCATAAGCTATCCCCTGCTGATGGCCACACTCGGTGCGTTCGATGCCTTGGGGTTGAACACCTCACCTCTGGGTGTTCAATCTGTGCAGGGTTCAACCCCAGGGCATTGAAGGAGCGGAGGTCGAAGCTGGTCTTGGCGGGACTCTTGCCCCCGGACTCGGCTTCGGCCTCCGCCCCGTTGGTAGTTACCGCTTCGGCGGTTCCTGCCTTACCTGCTCCCCCTCCTCCTCCCGGGATTCAAACTCCCTCTATGGGTTCGGAGGAGAGGGAAGCCAGGAAAAAGGACCAGAGAGAGAAGCACCACAAGCGGCGGGCCGAGACCTCCGTCTCGGCCCCGCCGGCTAAGCGGGCTTCTCCTCCGGCCTCTCTGGCTGCTGGCTCTCCTCCTCCTCAGCTCCGGTCCCCATCCTTTTCACCGGGGCCTGAGGAGGAGGAGACCCGACCTCCTTCGAGGCTATCGAGGCGGTACTCAAGGCCTACCTCGGTAGCCTCATCGAGGTCCACCTATAGCCTTTCCGACGCTGATCTGGACCGGATGATGCGAAGGTTCATCCAGGCCCAGATGCAGATGGGAGTGCTCCTGCCTCCCCCCCCCTGGGGGGGAGCTCGACCCCATTTTTCAAGCCCATAGCTCCTTCTCCGACCCGCTACCCGGGCTCAGAGCGCTCGGAGCCGGGCAGCTTCGGAGCCGGGGGTGGGTCGGCGCCGACAGTACTAGGTACTTCAGATCCAACCCTGCCATCGAGTGTTTCGGATCCGACCTCTCGGAGCCTTGGTCCGAGCTTCGGATCCGGGGGACTCAGTGTGCCTTCGGCGCCGTCCGTGTCGGAGCGCACTGGTCCCTCGGATCCGAGGGGCTCGGCGCCGGCTCCGATCCACTCCTCGGATCTGAGGGGGAGCCGACTGTCAGATCCTTTGGTCGAGGCCGGCTCCCCTTCGGCTTTTGATGTAGTGGAGAGGGCTCTGTTGAGGGCATCCGGACCCCCGGCACTTGCTTCGGCTCCATCCCGCACTCCATCTGCTCTGGGTCAGGCTTCCGTCACCCGGCCACTGGGACAGCCCATTTCAATGCCCCAAGCAGTTCCTTTGGAACTAGACACTGCTTGCGAGGGATCCTCGGACAGCCCCCCCGAGGAAGCACCTCGCAAGCACACGTGTAAGAGGAGGCACATAGACTCCCCTGAGTCTTTAACTGAAGACACAGACTTGGAGGAAGGGGAAGGCTCCCCAAGATCACCCCCCGAGGGTGTCTCATTTGGAGACATCATGGAAATGCTTCGTATAAGAGGTGGGTGGTCTGCCCCAAAGTCTTCCTCAGACAAGTCCGTGTTCTTGGAGGCATTTGAAATGGGCCCCGTCTACCTCTTGGGTGTCCCCTCCTGCCGACCCCTGGTGGACCTCATTACCACCAGGGCGTGGAAGGAACCGGACACCGTGGAGCCAATCCCCAAGAGGCCGGACAGGATTCTTAGCCCCCCTGCTGACCGTGCCCACTGGAACAAGGGACCCTCGGTAGATGCCATGTTGACGGCAGCAGCCACTAAGAGGGAACTCGCTCAAGAGAGTCCCTCAGTTCATCCTCCGAGCAAGGAGTCTCGGATGATGGACCGCTTGGGGAAGCGAATGTTTAGTTCAGCGACCTTCTCAGTGAGGGCGCTCAACTATCTGGCACATGTTATTAGGATGCAGAGCGATCTTATCAAAGAATACGCTGCATCCCCCCCAGAGTCCATGTCGGAGGAGGACAAACTTTTGCACTCCACCCGTATGGCCACTCTTCGTTCCATGACCAATACCTCTATGCGGTTACTTTCCCATGATACTGAGGGAGCCACTAGAGCTGCAGGAGTAGGCCTAGTCATGAGACGCCAGGCCTGGCTCCGCCATTGCGATTTCACGGAGCCCTTCAAGGCGTCATTCGCGAATGCCCCCTTTGACGGTTCTGCCCTTTTTGGCAAG
The DNA here is from genome assembly GCF_019279795.1 of Protopterus annectens. Taxonomy (NCBI): domain Eukaryota; kingdom Metazoa; phylum Chordata; order Ceratodontiformes; family Protopteridae; genus Protopterus; species Protopterus annectens. The sequence continues at coordinate 406,168,723 of NC_056742.1, read as the reverse complement.
ACGGTTCGCGACACCTTGGTCCAGAGCGAGAAGGACGGGAAGATGCTGTCTGCCATTGGAGTCCGCTTCTCTGTGCCCCAGAGGTCCTACTCTAGGAACCAAAAGGGCCAGAAGAAGATGTGGTTCCGGAAGTCGCAGCAATCCCAACCCGCTCTGGACAACCAGTCCTTCCGTGGCAGAGGAGGACAGGGAGGACGCCGCCCCAGGGGCAGAGGGGCTCCCAGGAATTTCGGGTCCAGAGAACCTTTCTCTGAATGGCCCATGCAGCAACCCTGAGGGGTTGCCCGACTGCTCCACTCTGGAGGCAGTCGGGGGACGTTTTTCAGAGCATCTAGTGGCATGGGAGTCCATAACATCAGACCGCTGGGTCCTCCGCATTATATCCAGAGGATACAAAATCCCATTTCTTCACGTCCCAAAACTAAAATCCCTCCCCGACGTTCCACCCGATCAGAGGGAGGCCGCTTCAGCAGAAATTGGCTGTCTGCTGAGGAAAAGAGCCATCCAGCCCATCCCCCCAGACCAGATCGGATCAGGGTTCTACTCCAGGTTCTTTTTAGTGCCAGAAAAGACGGGGGACCTAAGAACCATTCTGGACCTGTCCCTATTAAACCTGGCAGTTCCCAAGGAGAAGTTCCGGATGGTCACTTTACAATCCATCCTCCCCCTTCTGGGAGAGAATCACTGGATGCGCTCTATAGACCTCAAGGATGCGTACTACCACATACTAATGGACAGACGGTCCAGGAGGTTTCTTTGCTTCCGGCTGGGAGCCAGTCACTACCAGTTCAGGGATCTTCCCTTTGGTCTCACCACAGCCCCCAGGGTGTTCACCAAAATGTTAGCAGTGGTTGCGGCCCACCTGAGGCTTCAGGGGGTGCAGGTCTTTCCGTACCTGGACGACTGGCTTCTTACCGCTCCAACAAGGCATCTACTATCCTTGGCAAGAGACTCCTTTCTTCATCTAGCTCCCTGGCTAGGCATCACAGTAAACATAGGAAAGTCCAACCTGGCCCCTACTCAGTTGATAGAATTCATAGGAGCCAGGTTAGACACGAGGAAGTTAAGAGCCTTTCTCACAACCGACAGAGTTCGGAATCTGCGACTCCAGGTGCGGGCCATCCTCCACTCCAGCTCGGTTCCGGCGGAATTGGTCCTGAGGGCACTAGGGTCCATGGCGGCAGCGATTTCTCTTTTCCCACTTGCCCGCTTGAACATGTGGGTACTTCAGTGGATGCTTCAAGTACAGTGGTCATATCTTTCTCTCCCCCTGCATCACCCCATTGCAATCAGCAAGGCTTGCAAGCGGTCTCTCTTGTGGTGGCTCCATTCCAAGGATCTCCACGGAGGCCACCCCTTTCGTGCATCTCCCCCTCTCGCCACAGTGACCACGAACGCCTCCCGCCTCGGGTGGGGGGGGCATTTTGCGGGCCGGACGGTCCAAGGCACTTGGAACGACTCAGAGACCTCTCTGCATATCAATGTTCTGGAGATGAGGGCGGTGCTCTTGGCGTTGCAAGCACTTCAAGCCTTTCTTCCCCTTGGAACAATTGCAATTCAGTCAGACAACATGTCGGTGGTCTGGTACATCAACAAACAGGGGGGAACCAGGTCTTACCCTTTATGTCGAGAAGCCATGAGAGTGTGGGAATGGGCGATCTCCACCAACCGCTTTCTCATCGCAACGCATATTCCGGGTTGGTCCAACATCCTTGCGGACAAGCTCAGTCACACCATTCTCTCCCCGTACGAGTGGTCTCTCAATGCTCAAGTAGCGAAACGTATATTTGCACAGTGGGGAACTCCTTGTTGCGATCTCTTTGCTTCTCCCTTAAACACCAAGTGCGACAGTTTTTTCGCTCTAATCCCTCCTCCAGGGGCTTCCCCAAGAGATGCTCTGGTGCATGCTTGGCCTCCCGGTCTTCTTTACGCATACCCCCCTCTGCCTCTGATGCTCCAGGTACTTCAGAAAGCCTCTCGGTTGGGGTGCAGAATGATCCTCATAGCCCCGTTCTGGCCTCGGCAGATCTGGTTCCCTTACCTAAGATGTCACTCAGTGAATCCACCTTGGATTCTAGATCCCATTCCGGATCTGATATCACACCCATCGAACCTACCAACTCCGAACCTGGACAACTTGAAGCTGACTGCTTGGCTGCTCCAGTTCCACTCCTAATCAGGACTCCCGGTATCTCGTCTCCAGTTAAGGCCATTCTGGTAGCGGCTCATAAACCCTCTACCAGAAAAATTCACCGCAGTAAATGGAAGCGATTCTCCATTTGGGCGGAGCGGCAGGGTCTAGATCCCTTCACGGTTCCCCTTCCTTTGTTTCTAGACTTCCTTACCACTCTTTTTAATGATGGCGCCAGTAGTTCCATGGTCAAAGTTCAGCTAGCGGCCATTTCTCATTATCATGTTGGTCATGACTCTGGGCCTCTTATGTCTGCCAAATTATGTAAAATCTTCCTAAAAGGCACCTTTCTGCTTAGACCCCCTGTCAAGCAGGCGGTTCCACCATGGGATCTTTCCTTGGTTCTTCAGGCCTTGACCGCTCCCCCCTTCGAGCCTGCGACCACAGTAGATCTAAAATTCTTATCTCTTAAGACTGCATTTTTAGTAGCCATTACTTCAGCCAAGAGAGTTTCTGAACTTCAAGCCCTGTCCATGAAACCGCCTTACTTGATCTTCCATCCGGACCGCGTGTACCTCAGGATCAATCCCTCCTTTCTTCCTAAGGTAGCTTCGGAAGCAAACATTAATCAGTCCATCAACCTCCTTGTTTTTTTTCCTAAATATCAGAACAAAGGCGAATACAAGCTGCATTCCTTGGATGTTCACAGGCAGCTTTGTTTTTATCTTAACAGGACAGCTGGTCATAGGCAATCCGACCAATTGTTCATTTCCTTTGCCAAATTCAATCTGGGTAAACCAATTTCCAAAGTCTCCTTGTCACGCTGGATTTCCCAGTGTATTCTATTAGCTTACCAAGCTTTCGGGAGGTCCGCACCGGAGGGAGTCCATGCTCATTCGACCCAGTCTGTTTCTACCTCAGCGGCCTTTAAGGCTAGGATTCCTCTGGATGACATTTGTTCAGCAGCCACTTGGGCTTCATCTCATACCTTTATTTCTCATTACAAGCTGGATATCACGTCTAGAGATAGAGCATCCTTTGGCTCCGCGGTGCTCCGGAATATCCTTCCATGATGGCCGCCCAAGACTCGGGTAGCTGGGGACTCTGTCCCACAGGTTGCTGACAAATGAATTCTCCTACTTCAGATTTAGAAGTTATGTACTTACCATAACGTTCCATCTGAGTAGGTGGATTCATTTGTCTGCAACCATCCCGCCCTCCTATCCCCCTGGCCTTGTCAGTTTCCTGCATAGGATGTGTTACCCTTTGGTTAGGGTATTTGATACAGGGCAAACTCGATCTGAGGTCATGTAGGGAGAGCAGGGCATTATGGGTGAGGGGAGGAGCTAGGAGCTCGGATCCATAGCTGGATAAACCATGCCGGTTCGGATCCGATATCGGATCCATACCCACAGGTTGCAGACAAATGAATCCACCTACTCAGATGGAACGTTATGGTAAGTACATAACTTCTAATTATCCCTGCCACCAGCCACGTCCTTATCAGCTACTTTAAGGGCCTTAACAAAGGGTGTCCAATTGTACTGTAATATTAACATTAATGCAAATGGTAGTTTGACCAAGACCAAGGCTATTAGCAATGGCACACTCAGTGTCACCAAATAAATATGCAAGTACTTGCAAAACTTAAATATCTCTACACAAATCAGCCACAATGAAAGGTTTAAATATATTTAATAATAAATAATAAAAGAACAAGAAAGTACTCAGTATATATTCACAGTGACATAAGAGTTCAAACCCACAGGAAATATTTAAAATAACATTGCAGTATAAGCTCACACAAATAAAGAAAAACAAAATCTAAACTAAGCTTTACTATATTCCTGACTGTATCTAAGAGAGTTACTATATTCTAATAGCTTACATAGAGGAAGGCAGATGTGGTGAATGCTTCTTCTTCTTGTTGACAGGTCCACGACAGAATGCAGAATGCTCTTTCTCACTAAGAGACTTCTCAAAATAATATCAAACATATTACGGCTGGGATACTTGCAGAATGACATCACTTCTTGTCACCTGACTTCTAGTTCCCAGGCAAAACCCCCACTTTTCATACCACATAAATAAGGAGCAAGAAAACCACCACCAGGACATATATTCTTTAATTACAACCGTTCTGGTACCTCGGCTTCTCGTCGTCTACTGGAACATTACAGCTTCAAAATTTGTCCCTTTTTATACCATTTATACAAACCTTCAATTAATCAGTTAAACTATTCAAATAACATCAGTTACATAATTATTAAATAACCATACTCATCAGCATTCAGTTCTTTTAACAAACTGCATCCACTAGAAGAATGTTACCAAACCTTATAAAGTCCCCATACAATATAAAAAACATAATAATATTATTATATTGCCAATATGTCTATTTAAAATATATGCTTATCAGCTCAAACTTTTAATTCATTTTAAACACTTCTACATCTGAACTCTAACAATATTAATACATAATTTAAGTGCATATTTTAACTGCAAATACATATTGGTACATACTTACAAAATGTACTTTCCAAATTATTTTAATAAACTTCATTGGCTTCTACCTTAATTGTTTGTGTCTTTCAGCTTTTCCCGGTTAGGGGTCGCCACAGCGGAACTCCAGTCCGCTAATGATTGGCAGTAGAGTTTTACGTGCTGGCTTGCCGGGCCTAACGCAGAACCTTCAACGAAGGAACGCCCATTCATGCATGTCGCCACACAGAAGACGCTCTGAGAATCGAATGGGCAACGTCTAACTGTGAGGCGACAACGCTACCACAGCACCACCACCGCAGTCATCATTGGCTTCTACCTTAATAATATGTTAAATATATTGGAAAACATCTTAAATATTCAAATTATTTTCTAAATTCATACCTTGGGGACATAAAGTGTGATAATTTATAATCATTCTACTTTCTAGTTTATTCAACTGATGTTTAAAATTGCCACTCAAAGTGTATTCTATCACCCTCTAGCACTCCTTTAGGGGTCCACTCTCTATACAGTAAGCCTTTGTCCCAGTAAACAGACTCCTCCTTTCCTTGAGAATCACATGCCTCCCTAGCTACCTCCTTCAAGCCTTGTAATGTAGGGTCTGAGAGCTGAGCCTGTCTCAACTCTTTCTCTTTGTAACCCTCCCCAGCTCCCCTTCCACAGGAAGTCTAGTATCCTCTGACAGCAGTGCCTCACTGTCAGTCTGGGTACTACTACTCACCTCTGCCTTTCAGTCGCTATGTCCAAGGGAACATCGGTGCCCACCAGCAGCTGTGGCTCACCTTCAGTCTCACTGCTACAGGGTACCTCCCTCCCTGAAGTAGCCACCTCACCAGTCCTGGCTTCAAGTGTGCAGTCTGGCTGGCTGCCCACCCCCAGCTACCAGACCCACATGCCTGTCTCTAAGCCTAACTGCATGTAACTGCATGCACACAAGGTACTGCATTATCAAAATGATTCCCTATCAGGGCATCTGCAGGGATATCCTCAAACACATCTTCTTGCTTGCTTCCATTTCTACTCTCCCAGTCAAGATGAACCCTAGCCAAAGGTATTTGGAATGGGGTCCCTCCTAAAGCTCTGACTGGAGTAGACTGCCCAAGCAAGTAGTGCTCCTCTTTAACCATTGCAGGCTTTGCAATGGTTAGGTCAGAGGCTGTGTCTCTCTTAGCAGTGGCCTGTTTTCCATCTACTAAGAACAGGATATAACCTCTTGTGGTAGTTTGGTACCCTTGTTGTCTCCAGACAACTTACTGCTGGTATTCTGTTATTCCCACTTGCTGGCTCCCCCACCTTTTGTTCCCCACCTTGTCTCCATGGACATTTATATTCTACATGGCCCCACTGGTTACATTTAAAACATTTAACCATTGATCCTGGCTATATAACTGAACTAGTGGCTTCCCCTGTTACTGGAAGACTCTGTTGGGGCAGTTTAGGCTGCTCAACATGGGTTCCCTTATACCTGTGTGCAGCACTGGATATCCCTTTCCTGTGCAGTGATGCCCTGCTTGCTAAGTATAGGTCTCTTTTTTTCCCCAATTCATCTGCAGTGTTGCATTCTCTGTCTGCCAACCAGATGTCCTCAGGCAAAGTGCTAGTGGCTTGTTCCCTCACCAAAAGGTCTGCCAGCCCTTCAAAATTGGTGACCTGACACCCACTCACCTACCTATGAAAATAAATGCTTAACTCAGCAGTATAATTACACACACTTTCATCTGCCTTATGTCTGTGCTCACAAAACTTTTTTCTCTAAGCTTCAGGTGTTAACTTAAAACATTCTAATAAACAATTTTTAACTGCATTATAATTTAAGCAATCAGTATCAGACAATTTAGAAACAGTAGTTACAGCTTTACCGTGGAGTAATGGGGACAGGAATTGTACCCAGAGCCCTTGGTCAACATTATACTGGGACCAGACGACATCCCGGACTGTGTACTGCATGAACTACAAAATGAACTGGCACCTCACCTATGTGTCATGTTTAATCATAGCCTCACCTCAGGCGTCATGCCCACAGAGTGGCACACAGCTACAGTCATCCCACTCCACTTTGGATCCTGGGAACTACCGGCCATCAGTCTGATGAGCCTGATCTGCAAGGCCATGGAACATATTATCATGGAACTTATAAACAAAGACATTGGCAACCTTCAAGCACTGGACCCCATCCAGTTTGGCTTTGTGAAGGGCCGATCTTGCCTTCTGAACCTGATCGACTTCTTCGAATCAGTCTCCAGAGCCGTGGACTTGGGTAAGGTGGATCACACAGCCTACATGGACCTCGCCAAGGCTTTCGACACTATCCCCCACTCTGGAATCATAGCTAAACTTACTAAGCTGGGCATTAATCCCTACATCACTCGATGGGTTGCAAACTGGCTTACTGACAGAACACACACTGTAAAAGTAGCAGACTCCAAATCCAGCTCCAGACAAGTGACAAGTGGTGTACCACAGGATTCTGTCCTGGGACCACTCTTGTTTGGCATCTACTTCTCTGAAGTACAGGCCAACACTAAGGGACTCTAGCTTACAAAGTTCGCAGATGACTGTAAGCTGGGAACCATTACTGAATCCCCAAATGATGTGGATATACTACAAAAGGGCCTTACTGAAACAGATGCCTGGTGCCAGAGCCATGGGCTCAAGCTAAATGCCAAAAAATGTATATTTGTCCCCTTTGAGAAAAAACACTTACCTGTGAACTACCACATAGGTGGCAGTACACTAAACACTGAAATTGTGATGAGACCTAGGGACACAGGTGGACAGTGGTCTCACCTTTGATGACCACATAGCCACAACAGTTAGAAAATCCTTTTACGTGGCACACCTCATCACTAAGGGCTTTTCATCCAGGAAAAGGAGGTCATTGTCCCTCTGTACTCATCCCTCATTAGACCCGTTATAGAATACAATGCCCCGTTTGGTATGTACCTCACAAGACATCTACAACAACTAGAAAGGCTGCAGAAATACTTCACAAAAAGAATCACAGGCCTAAAGCAGATGCCTTATCCTGACCATCTAAAGAAACTCCAGATATACTCTGTCTCATATCACCTACTCAGAGGCGAGGTCTGCCTAACATACAAGGCCATGTCAAACCCAGAGTTGTTGGACATGCTACACTTAAAGAAATCCCAATCCCTTCGAGCCACATGCTCCAGGGATCTTAACCTTATCATCACGATGAATAGAACATGCTGGAGGGGTAGGTTCCTGACCCAGAGACTCCCCATACTCTGGAATAGGCTGCCCATACATGTCAGGCAGAACGGCTCAATGGCCCTTTTCAAGAGGAACCTTGATGATTGGATGGTTGATAGGAAATTCACCCCAGGAATCACAACACTAGCCCTGCTAGACAGGGGGTTCAGGAAAGTAAATATTTGTGGGAAGCAATAGCCAGGGAATCATTATGGCTAGGCTTGTATAGGCCCTAGGGCCGATAGCCTAGTACCTAACTATGAACATACCCTTTCAGACATATGAATAAAACTATCAAAATTATTACCCTCTGTAAATTAGGGAAGAAATGTACTGACCTTTATTGCTTCTGGGGTTCGGTTACTCCTTTCCCTATTACCTCCATGACCCTGGCAAAGAGTCAGCATTTCCTTTTCATGTTGCCTCTGCCTCTCATTTTCTTTGGCTTCCAAGCACCACAGTCTCTCTGCTGATTCTGCTTTAACCTCCAAATGCTGCAGTCTGTCTGCTGATTCTGTTTCCAAATGTTTGGCCTCCAGGTCAAGTATCTTTAACTCCAGACTGCATTTTAAGTCCTCTGAGGATAAGTTGAACTGTCCATTTTCTGAGAGCTGTACATCCCCAAGACCAGTCTGGTTGTCTTCCTGGTTGCTGGTCTGTGCTGTGGCTGTGGTTAAGGCTGCAATAATTTCCACTTTAGTCAGGTTGGCACGCACCAGTCCTTTGGCTTGGCACATCTCAGCCAACTGGCTCCTTGTCAGCTTACCATAATTCTCTGCTGACATACTTGCCTGCTCTCCCTGACTAACTAAGCTAACAAAAAATAAATAAAACTACTCTGATAAGAAACTCTGAATGTCTACTGTGTGGCTGATTGAGAGTACAAGCACCTTCTTTAGTGACCACTGTTTACAGGCTATAGGAGTTCAATATCCACATCACTGAATCCCAATATATGATGTGGTAATCCCACCACTGCCTGCCAATTCATATGTGAAGTGGATATCTCACTACTGCTCACCAAATAATATGTGATGAACCACCACTGTGAGCCACTAATCAAGGAGCCTCAATCCTCACCACTGGCAAAAGTGGTGGATGTTCACTGAGAGGATAACAGGTACACAGAGTATTTCCAGATGCAGCTCTCTGCATCAAATGCAGTTTCCCTTAAGAGCACACAGAGACCACAGTCAGTCCGGGGCTGGTTTCTCCCTCTTCCTCCAGATCCCCAATAAGACTCCTCACTGGCACAGCAATATTGTTGAGATCTCAGCTGAGTGATCAAGCCAAGACCTCCAGCACCTTCTCTGTCCAACCAGTGCTTCGTGTCCCTGCCCAAGTAGCTGACACGCACACTCTTTAAGGTTTGATTTACACACACACACACACACACACACACACACACACACACACACACACACACACACACACACACACACACACACACACCTGGGAAAGACCAGCACAGGTTTACTAGCTATGCCCCCTTCTGCCCAGACTATAAGGTAGTTACCACTGCCACCAGTCACTCCTTATCAGCTACTTTAGGGCCCTTAACAAAGGGTGTCCAATTTTAGTTTAATACTAATATAAATGGTAGTTTGACCAAGAGCAAGGCTATTAGGAGTGGCCCACACAGTGTCACCAAATAAATATGCAAGTACTCTCAAAACTTAAATATCTCTACACAGATCAGCCACAGTGAAAGGTTTAACTATATTTAATAATAAATAATAAAAGAACAAGAAAATACTCAGTATATATTCACAGTGACATCAGAGTTCAAACCCACAGGAAATATTTAAAATAACATTGCAGGCTCAAGCAAATAAAGAAAAACAAAATCTAAACTAAGCTTCACTCTATTCCTGACTGTATCTAAGAGAGTTCCTATACCCTAATAACTTACTTAGAGCATGGCAGATGTAGTAAATCATTCTTGTTGTTGTTGTCAGGTCCAAGACAGAATGCAGAATGCTCTGTCTCTTTAAGAGACTTCTCAAAATAATATCTAAAATATTATTGCTGGGATAGCTTGCAGAATGACATCACTTCTTGTCATCTGACTTCTAGATCCCAGGCTAACCACACACTGCTGGAATCTGGCAGTATTTAGCATCTTCCTGTAAAAGTACATAGATAAGGGCTTTTACTCAGATCTTTGGCAGGTGCTGGAAGTCATAAAACAATTGCATTCCTTCATGCTTCCAAAGTAGCAATTAGTTCACCCCAAAGACAATGCAGAAAGCTTCCTTTTACAGACTTTGTTTCTCTAGCCACATTGAAAACTGGAGAGATAGCCTCTTTATGGCATAGCCTATAAAGTGAGTAACCGCGGTGGTGCAATGGTTAGCATTGTTGCCTGACAGCAAGAGGTTCTCCTGTTCAATTCTTGGCTGGGGCGCCTTCTATGTGGAGTCTGCATGTCCTCCCCACAGTCAAGTGATGTCTGAAGACATGCAGGTAGGTGCGTGCATGAATGAGGTGTGCCTTCTTTGAAGGCTGGGTGTCGGGCTGGCAACTCGGCACCATAAAAATCCACTGCCAATCATTAGTGGACCGGAGTTCCGCTGTGGTGACCCTTAACCGGGAAACGCCGAAAGACTTTTTAATTTCAAATATTTTTCTTAAGTTTGCTAGACTGAGGTTAGTCATCATGTTTCCTCTGTTAAAACAGATGGATTTAAACAGTCACAATAGTGCATGTACATTTCTGTTCTCTTCCAGTAGGGCACACTGTGGTTACATTTTAAACACAGGCACTTTAAAATTACCTTTTCAACAGAAACATTTGTACAAAGCAGTTTGATATACACAACATACAGTTTTAATACATTTGTAACACAAGCATTGTGTATAAATTAGTTTGATATTCACAAATGACATATAATTATTTACAAAATTCCAACTAGCTGTGCTGGTCGTACCTCCTTTTGTCACACTCATCACCAAAATGATTGTAAACTAGTATTGCTATAGCTTATGTGGGGAATGTGTCATTTTGGTGGGGGTTGTTAAGTCGAGCACATTAGGTTAAAAGGTTTGGCTGAAAGCACTTTTGTATCAATTGAAAATTCAGTTTTTGCCACAGCTGTGCGACCTCAGAGTAGGTATATTTAAATTTTGGTTATGGAGGGACTTGCCCCTGCAAAAATGACATTTTTAAATTTTTGTCAAAGTGGTTTTGCCTAAACTCATTCTTTAGATTTGCGGTAAATGGAACTACTTTTACTCTGTTGGCATGAATCATTTCCCAGCTAGGAATTTTGTATCATCTCAAATATTTGTCTTGTTAGTTTATTGTGAGCTACTATTTTGTTAGCTTTGAACATTAATCCTCTGTCATGTATGTCCTCCTTGAATAAATAAAATAAGATTAAATGTCTTTTCTTGCCCATGATTCTGTTTATTTTGGGTCACCACTGGAACAAAAGGTTGGGAAAGTGCTATAAATGCATATCAGCGTATTTACAAAACTATGGTTTCTAGTGGCCTCATTGCACCCAAACTCCCCAGCTTAATTCACCTATTTTCTACACAGTTATTACTGTGCTCTCTTTCCAGCTTTAGGATACAAAGAAAGGTAATGTTGAACAGTAACAATAAATCTCTTTTCATGGTCATAATTTTTGTTCGGGTCATCATTGGATGAATGTTTTTATAAACCTTTAAAATGCACTTCATAGCACAAAGAGAGTCATAGCTTCTGGAACAATTAAAGAATAAGGCAGAATGTGAGAAAAGGAAGAAAAAAAAGTAATCTCTGTGGTGTAGGGATGGGAAGCACTGGAGGACTTGAGCAGGGGTGATACAGTAGGCAGTGGGGAGCAACATGGAGTCCTTCACCTCGGGCATCATTAAACATAGGGATAGCTCTGTACAAAGTGTTGTAATGTAACATCATTGCAACTAAATGCCAGTAATTGTGAATGTCACTCTGTGAGATGAGCCAACATGGTGTGGTACGTAGACTTGTCATAATGTAAAACTATTATATACAGTCTATACAGCTGAAACTTTGCAGCATGAACTAAAAGAATGCTTAAGAGAGGTGGCAATGATAGTGTGATACTTAGACTGCAAGTGCCCAGGGGACCCCCAAAATGCTAACATCTGCCTGGTATACAATTTACTCTTTCCCTTTTTATAAAATCCCTCTTCCAGTTCTTTTTTCTATTTTACAATATTTATTACTTCTAATATTGCTGGTTTGGAGTTTAATTTCCATTTTGGGTAATTGCTTTTTTTGTAGCCAACAGAATTAAACTTGATAAGGCCTTACTATGTCTAGGCAATTCAGATCCTGTTTCCCAGCTCAAAACAATCATTTCCTTAGTTACAGCCATTTGCTCCCCCAATAATTCTAACAGAGTACCAAAAAACATATTCCCAGTTACCTCATTCTTCCCCATCACACGTCCAACATTTACAATCTACCTGAGGAATTTTTTTTAAGTTTGCCTGAGGTGTAAAAATACTTGTGCAAACGTTTTCAAGAAAAACCTTCTGGATTTTGTTGCCTACTTGGCAGCCATACATATGCCCTCCCATTCTACCCTTGTAAATTGCTTTTCCAGTCTCTCTTTCCAATCTTTTCAGATCTGATTGATTCTTATAGTTAACATGCAAGATTGTATATGCCCTAATAACTGCCCCCTTTTAACAGTAGCTTCTGTTCTAGATTCTATTAAAAAATCTACCAGAGCAGGTCATTCACTTAAGACTCCCCCATCCCTTTCCCTTTGCCTATACTCTAGTATTAGTCCGTGAAAGGGAAGACAGTCGTTTACTTGCAGTCCAAACTTCTTGGGCTCATCCTACTCTATTACCTTTTCTCTCTGTAGTTATTTGCTCCCAATACCTTGGTTCCTTTATCAGTTTCCTCCAGCAAATTCTAAACCCCTCTTGCCTATATTCTGTATGCTTTTTTGGAGTCATTCCTATTGGAAAAATCTCCTTTCTCCATTCACGTATAGGCTTGCTAATTAGAATACTTTTTGCAACTTTGTGAATGTAATATTCTCTACAGTGGTTATTATTCTCCTTAAGGATCTACATCCAAAACCCCACTCTCTCCTTATTTCTTGACCACCCATGCTTCATTAACATCCCTTTCCACTTTGAATTATAACCTTCTGCTTGTATTACGTATATGAGCCTTAACTGTGTAGCTCTAAAATATAAATATCTCTTCAGTTCAGGTAATCATAAACTGCCTTGTTCTATTGGGAGGATCTTCTTATCCTGCTTAACTCTTGCCCTCTTTCCCTCCCAGATAAATTTCTTCAACTCTTCATTAATTATAGTCCAAAACTCTTCCCCTTGTTGATAAAAATATGTCTGACATGTATATAAAACTAAAGGGACTAAAAACATTTCCACTGCATGCATCTTTCTATCCATATCCATAAATAAGAGCTTCCAGTTTCTCAGTTTTTGTATTATCTTTTGTTTAGTCTCTCCCCACATATCCTAGCTGCCATAACAAAAGCCTTTTTAATCCGTACTCCTAAATACTTTATCTTATCATATCACCCTAAATATGAATATTGTTGAATCAAGTCTTGAGTGGGTAATAATTTAGACCTGTAGCCTTTGTTGTCTTACCAGTGATTTTGATACTGTTCTACATTTTCTGAACTATCTTTAAACTAATGTTACTAATGTTTTATGGTGTCTTTGAACTTGCTTTATGTTTATCACATTGTATTTACATAAACTGAACCTGAAAACATTTTCTGCTGGATTAGTACTCTAAAAGATAAATAAATAAATAACTCGGATTTATTTCACAAAAACACCTATACGAGTGACCTCAATTGTACCGAAAACAAAGCAGGACTTATGGAAGAAATAGGTTTGTAACCCATCATATTCCCAGACTATGGAATGTTACTCCTACAGGTCAAACAAAATACTACTTTTAACTACCTTTCGGGCTAAACTTGATAACAGAAGAAGTGAATGCAGATTTATCCCAGGGTTATCAGGTACAGCCCTGCTTGATTTGGTAGATGAGTATTATTAAGTGCTTGAAAAAATTGGCAAGAACTTTTAAGTATGTTTACTTAAAGGGGTATATGGCTAGGCATCTTGTGGTCCCCATGATCACTTCCCAAGCACTGTTTCTGTGTTCCTGAAATATAAGTAAAATAAGTTATAATTCTATCACAGCTAAGAAATCAAACTCTGCTGAAAGTGATGAATCCTGTCTGGGAATGTTCAAATGTAAAGAGAGAGACAGAGATATCATGTTAGTCCAACATAACAATGCAATAGAACAGATGGTACAAGAGTGTAATCTTTGTTGCATGTATAGGTGCCAAAACCAAAAAGAGGAACCAATACCTCATGAGATTCCAACATTGCCATGGTTAAAGGTGTGAACTGACTTACACCAACACAGTAACCTCAAGTTTCTACTCTCTGCTGATTATTACTCTAAGTATATGGAGGATGTAGAGCTCAGAGATACTAAAACTTTTCCAGGGGTTAATGTGATCAAATCAGTATTTCCAGGGGTGCATTGTGTATCATCAATTCAGGTTTAATTGAGTCCCAGTTTGCTAAGCCCAATCTATCAAAATCCAGCTCAATTGTCCCCCTGAAGGACCCATGTTAAAACCCATAGGTTCATAGGTTCGTAGGTGTGTACTAGGATAATGGCCCTGGGACCTTTACAACCCTAGCCCATAGAAGTGCCCTGGCACTGTGCCGCCCATCGTTAGTTCCCAGTGTCTCTAGCAAGTAGAGCCATTGGAGTGATCCCCGGGGTGAACTTTCTATTTCCCATCCACTCATCAAGGTTTCTCTTGAAGAGGGCTAGTGAGGTGCTCTGTTTGACATGTATAGGAAGTCTATTCCAGAGCATGGGCAGTTTCTGGATTATGAACTTGTCCCTCCAGCATGTTCTGTTGATTGTGGCAATGAGGTTGAGGTCTCTAGAGCATGTGGTGTGGAGGGATTGGGATTTCTTTAGATGTGGCATTTCTAACAGAGCTTGGTCAGACATGGCTTTGTAAGTCAAGCGGAGATTGCCTCTTAGTAGACTATATGAAACAGAGAATAACTGGAGTTTTTTGAGTCTGTCCATGTACGACGTGTTTAAGGCCTAGGATCCTCTTCGTGAGATACTTTTGTGGCCTCTCTAGCTGTTGAAGGTGTCTAGTGAGGTACATGCCAAATGGGGCATTATACTGTTATGATTGGTTTAATGAGGGAAGAGTAGAGAGAAATGATGACTTCTTTCTTCCTGGATGCAAAACCCTTGGTAATGAGATGTGCCACAAAGAAGGACTTTCTGACCACAGTGGCAATGTGGTGGTCGAAGGAGAGGGTTGCTGTCAACCTGTCTCCCCAGATCCCTTATAACGCTTTCAGTGTTCAGTGGGCTCCCACCAATGTGGTAATTAGTGGGAAATTAGTTTTTCCCAAAGGGGATGATGACACATTTTTTGGCATTAAGTTAAGGCCATGGTTTCAACACGGGTCTATATTAGAACACTGAACGTTCAAAATTTCGAGTGTTCTAATATCGACCCGTTTTCAGCGAACGCTGAAAATAGCGAAGAAACAGAAAACCAAATTTATTTCTAGGGAAAGAATTCGGTTGTCCATTTCTGTTGCTTTGGTATCTTCAGCGCTGTGGTGGAAAGTTACGGGTCGGGTTCAGGTAAGTGTGCGATTGTGTGGACGTGAGGGTTAGGGCGGGTTAGGGTTAGGGCGCGGGTCAGGTAAGTGTGTGATTGTGTAAACGTGAGGGTTAGGGCGGGGTAGGTGAGTTAGGGCATGGGTGAGGTGACTGTGCGATAGTGACGGACCTTAGGGTTAGGGTTTGGGTTAAGGTAAATGGATAGTTAGTGGTGTATGTATAGTTTAATGTAGGGTTAGGTGTAAGAGTTTAGGTGTATGTGTGTGGATTGCTGTTTGTTTGGTGTGCTTGTGTTGTGTGCATGTGTTTTGAAACAGTGAATTTTTTTCCCTAGGAAAAAATTCGCTGTTCTGTATGTTCGATGTTTTAAATTTTCGATTAATAGGGTTTGATATTACAACACTCAAAATTTTGAAAGTTCGGTGTTCTAATATAGACCCTTTTAACACCAGTCATTGGTCTCAGTGAGGCCTTTCTGTAGGATGTCAGCATCACTTGGAGAGTTAATAATGGCTCCCAGCTTGCAGTTGTCTGTGAATTTGGTCAGCCAGAGACCCTCCGTGTTGGCCTGGACTTCTGAGAAGTAGATGCCAAACAGGAGATGACCCAGGACCGATCCCTGTTGGACTCCACTCATGACTGGTGGGCAGTCTGACTTGGAGTCCACTACTTTCACACTGTGTGTTCTATCTGTGAGCCAATTTGCAACACACCTAATGATATAGGGGTTGATGTCTAGTTTGGTGAGTTTATCAATAATTCCTGAGTGAGGAATGGTATCAAAGGCCTTGGCCAGATTGAGGTAGGCTGTATGAAATGCCTTACCTTCATCCACCACTCCGGTGACTGACTCAAAGAAGTCAACCAGGTTGAGCAGGCATGATCTACTTTTCACAAAACCAAATTGCGTGGGATCTAGAGTTTGGTGATTCCTTGTATCCTTGTTAATTAGGTCCATCATGATGTGCTCCATAGCCTTACATATCAAACTCATCAGGCTAATGGGGTGATAATTTCCAGGGTCTGTAGTCACTCCTCCTTTATGGAGAGGGATGACTGTAGTAGTGCGCCATTTTGTAGGGACAAAGCTTGAGGTGAGGCTATGAGTGAACAGAGCACACAGATGTGGTGCCAGTTCATTTTGTAATTCATGTAGAACACAGCCAGGGATATTGTGGGGTCCCATGGAAGCTGTATTCTTGGCCTTAGAAAATGCAGTTTTAACCTGTGCTGCAGTAATGCAGGGTGCCTGGCATTCTTCCGGTATTGAGATTGGTCCTTTGGGGGGGGGGGTAGAGGGGTAAAGTTGGCACTGAATCTGTCAGCCAGTATGTTGGTAATATCTGTTGGCTCAGTATAGGAGGTACCATTGTGCAGTAACTCAGAGCAAATCTGGGTATTGCCATGGAGATTCTTGATGTAACTAAAGAAGGCTTTGTGGTTGTTTTCAGTGTCTGCCACAATTCTGCCTTAATAGGTGGCTTTGGAGGTTTTGATGAGGGATCTCAACTTTTGGTTGAGGCTAATAAGGGAATTTTTCTAGTCTTGGACTTCACCTTTTTCTGCAACAGTTTCTTCCTTCTGTTGTAGAGTTTATTTATGGCAGGGGACCACCAGACTGGCTTCCTTTTTTTGGAGAAGAAGATCTTGGTTCTGTTGAGATGAGATGGTTTTCAGTAGATCGTTTTTGAGGATTTGGGACTCAACGAAACCCGACCAAATGAATCCTTACATGCTCATTTGCAAAGCATAGTATACTAGAACAGTCACTTCAGATAATGGTCCACAGTTCAGGTGCTAAGAGTTTAATCCCCCACCCCCTCAAGAATGGGAATTCAGGCATTTTATATCACAGCAAAATATTCACTATCTAATGGGCAAGTTATATGTTTGATTCATGCTATACATCTAAATATAAAAAATAGTCTTAAACTCAACACACCGAATCAAATGGACTGATATGTTGCATAAAGATGTACATTAATACTCCACTTTAAGCTACAGGGCTTTTACAGCCTTAGTTACTGAACAAGAGGTTGAGAACAGAATTCCCATATAAGCAGAATGCAAGCACATGATTCCTATAGAGAAAGAAGATGAAATAGAAAAACAAATCCATGACAGTGGTGCAAACAATTTTCGTTGTTAAAGGAAAAGAGTTAGGATGATATTGTATCAGAATGTCAGTCAAAAGTCACAGATCCAAACAAATATGATAGCTTATCATCATAACCCAAGCATTGATTTGGTTTGAGATATACCATGCAGCAATATAGATGAAATCACAGTAATTTATGGAAACTTCTAGAGCAAGTACTCATGTCTGAGAATCAGAGTAATTGATCCAAGCAGTAGGTATACTGACATTTAAGTAAATTTTCAGTGAATCAGTCTTCTGCTATCAGGGAATGTCAAACCTACCAATGAATTATCAATTGTCCTGTCACTATTTTCCATGTTGCTGCTGCTAGTGAGAGTGGCATAGACTAGAACAAACGAGTCACTACTATAGTTGTTATAGTAGACTGACTAAAAAAAAAACACTCTTATACCAGGAATATACATCCATTCATCTAGAGCTGCCAAGTTACATCTGACTCCTATAGCAACTGTATGAACAACCAACACCATCCATAGAGCTTACTAGGCAAGTAGGGAATGGAAGTATATTGCCAGGCCTTTCTCCATAACATACTCATACCTCTCATACACATGGAGACAATTTAGAGTCACCAGTCCACTTACCACATGTCTCTGAGACGTGGGAGAGGAACCAAAAAACCTGGAGAATACTCATGTGAATACTGAGAGGACATGTAGATTCTGCACAGGAGGCACTCCAGCCAAAAACAGAACCAGGGAAGATTTTGCTGTGAGGTAACAGTGCTACTCATCACACCACTGTGTCACCCAGGACTGTACATAGCAGTAATTAAAGCTTGCTTCTGAATATTTATATAATATGTAATAGTCCCATGATGCAGTATGTGTAGTGTAATGATACTTTTATCAAATCCCTGTATATTGGTATATAATGCGCAGTTACAGAAAGGTATTTTCTTATTTCTACTGAAGGGAGCATCATATACTTGGTATGTGATGCAGTATATCTTTAAAAGTAATAATGGTATACACGAGTCACGTGTCAAGGAGAGGTTAAGTACTTATCAGCAAATATTTAATGAAAAAGCAGATTTGTATGTGTCTTGTGTTTTCTAAAGCCTCCATGCCTCAACCTGACACATTACTTAACAAAGCTTCCTCCATTGTAAATAATTTCTTCATTTAGATCCCAGCTATCCATCAGCCCTTCAAACAGTTCTCCTACTGTGCTACAGCCAGCAATCCCATAATCCCAAGCTTTGGTTTTAGTCTTCTGAGTAGCACTAGCTTATCCCACAACAGATAAAACTGTGGGGTGGTCACTACTGGCTGGAAGTGCTCTTACCTCTGGATCTTGTACCCTTTTCCTTTTGGAGAGTACAGTGTCTAGGATCCTTCCTTTTTTGGCTCCTTCTGTCTGAAGCCAGCTTGTTCAAATGATTTGGTCCATGCATTTTATTTGCAAATTTGGATGCTAGAATGTTCCACTTTATGGATATTGAGATTCTCCCAGAAATACAACCTTTTTACTCCTGCTCTTGTCCAATAGACTTTTCACTTCTCTTCTGAGTCTGATGGCTGATAAACTATATAACCACCTTCATTCCCATTTTCTCTCATAGGTTATAGTTTCATAGGTTGGTACTAGGCTATCGGCCCTAGGGCCAATACAAGCCTAGCCATAACAATTCCCTGGATATTTCTTCCCACAATATTTACTTCCCTGGACCCCTGTCTAGCAGGGCGACTGACATGATCCCCGAGATGAATTTCCTATCTCCCATCCAATCGTCAAGGTTCCTTTTGAAGAGGGCCAAGGAGGCTCTCTGCTTGACATGTATGGGCAGTCTATTCCAGAGTATGGGGAGTCTCTTGGTCAGGAACCTATCCCTCCAGCATGTTTTGTTCATTGTGATGACAAGGTTTAGATCCCTGGAGCATGTGGCTCTGAGGGATTGGGATTTCTTTAAGTGGAGCATGTCCAACAGCTCAGGGTTCAACATGGCCTTGTATGTTAAGCAGAGATGGCCTCTGAGTAGACAATATGCCAACACACTACACCCTAACCGTGACTCCTTTTCTTGGAATTTATAAATTCAATGCCCTGGAATGCCTGGTCATTGTAGTCCCATTGCTCCAATATCAGAAGATATCCCAGACCTGGTCAACATTGACTATAAGCAAATCATCCTTGACATCAAAACACATCTTGCAACATAAGTGTGACTATAGTGACGTGGGAGATCCCCTCCTGCTTTGGCATGCATATAATCATTATGATTATATATATCATGGTTCAGCATGCACCAAGCACTTCCTACATTACTTTGCATTAATAATGGGGCTTTCACAGCACCCACAGCACACAACTCTCAGATGCCCACTTTTGTCCTATTCTTCTAGGCTATTGTTACACGTGTTAGTGTTGTAGGTGTTTTCGGTGTTTTCTTGTGGTGTGTGTAGTAGATCACATACAGGGTTTTTCTCACAAGTTAGGGTGGGGGGTTTCTTGGGTTCTTTCTTGTCAGGAGGCTCTGCAGGCAGCAGCCACTAACTAAGCTAAACTTCCATACTGCCATATGTCCACCTCCAGTTGTCTCACCTGGGGGTGCCTGAACCCCAGAGTATAGCTTGAGTTTTTTTAGATGGTCAGCATAGGGCATCTGCTTTAGGCCTGTGATTCTTTTACTGAGGTATTTCTGCGGCCTTTCCAGCTGTTGCAGATGTCTTGTGAGGTACATACCAAATGGGGTGTTGTATTCTATAATGGGTCTAATGAGGGATGAGTACAGTGGGACAATGACCTCTTTTTTTCTAGATGAAAAGCCCTTAGTGATGAGGTGTGCCACACAGAAGGATTTCCTGACTGTTGTGGCGATGTGGTTATCAAAGGTGAGACAACTGTCCACCTGTGTCCCTGAGTCTCTCATCACACTTTAGGTGTTTAGTGTACTGCCACCTATGTGGTAATTCATGGGTACATGATTTTTCCCAGAGGGGATAACTATACATTTCTTGGCATTAAGCTTGAGCCCATGGCTCTGGCACCAAGCATCTGTTTCTGTAAGGACCTTTTGTAGAATATCCACATCATTTGGGGATTCAGTAATGGCTCCCAGTTTGCAGTCATCTGCGAACTTTGTAAGCCAGAGTCACTTAGTGTTGGCCTGTACTTCAGAGAAGTACATGCCAAACAAGAGCGGTCCCAGGACTGAACCCTGAGGTACTCCACTTGTCACTTGTCTGGAGCTGGATTTGGAGTCGGCTACTTTTATAGTCTGGGTTCTGTCAGTAAGCCAGTTGGCAACCCATTGAGTGACGTAAGGATTTATGCCCAGCTTAGTAAGTTTATCTATGATTCCAGTGTGGGGGATGGTGTTGAAGTCCTTGGCGAGGTCCAGATAGGCTGTGTGGACCGTGTTACCCTCGTCCAAAGCTCTGGAGACTGAGTCGAAGAAGTCAATCAGACTCAGGAGACAAGATCGGCCCTTCACTAACCCAAACTGGGTGGGATCCAGTGTTTGAAGTTTGCCAATGTCTTTGTTTATAAGTTTCATGATAATGCGTTCCATGCCCTTGCAGATCAGGCTCGTCAGACTGATGGGATGGTAGTTCGCAGGATCCAAGGTGGATCCCCCCTTGTGGAGTGGGATAACTGTAGCTGTGCGCCACTCAGTGGGCACCTAGTCTGAGTTGAGGTTATGATTAAACATGACACTTAGGTGAGGTGCCAGTTCATTTTGTAGGTCATGTAGTACACAGCCTGGGATGTCATCTGGTCCCATGGATGCTGTATTCTTAGCTTTGGATAGTGCGGTTTCTAACTGTGTGGCTGTGATTACTGGAATTTGGCAATCTTTTGGTATTGAGATGGGTCCTTATATCAAAATTTGAAACTCATCTTCTGCAGTAGCACCTGGTCCCTTTCTACTTGCACCTGTGCCATTTTCTCTACTACTTCTCCACCAGGTCATACACCCCAGGTAGCTAGTTCATAGGTGTATGCTAGGATAACAGCTCCAGGGGCCTTTTTAAGTGTAGACATACATCCCAAAAATATCTGACAAGTTTTGGTACCTTAAGGTTATTTTGAGGGGTATATGCAGGCTAGGACAAGGGTGGTCAAGTATTTGTAGGCTGCCTCTGTCCAATAGAGACATAACTACCAGACCAGAGGTGAATTTCTGAATAGCCATCCACTGGTTTTGAGCAGTGTTGCAAGTTGAGTATACGCTCTACTTTTCCCTGTGTTTCTGCAGTCTTTGCTTATGGATGGTGAATGGTGATGTGAAAGAAGGAAGGAGGGACAAAAACTGTTCAGGAGTTCTGTCAGTACCAAGTAGGTGATATCCATAGAGGATACATCTCACTTGCCTCTTGATCAGATTTGGTGATATCCATAGAGGATACATCTCACTTGCCTCTTGATCAGATTTGGTGATATTCATAGGATGCTTGCACTCTTGCATCCAGTTTGATTTGGTGATATCCATAGAGGATACATCTCACTTGCCTCTTGATCAGATTTGGTGATATCCATAAAGGATACATCTCACTTGCCTCTTGATCAGATTTGGTGATATCCATAGAGGATACATCTCACTTGCCTCTTGATCAGATTTGGTGATATCCATAGAGGATACATCCCACTTGCCTCTTGATCAGATTTGGAGATATCCATAAAGGATACATCTCACTTGCCTCTTGATCAGATTTGGTGATATCCATAGAGGATACATCTCACTTGCCTCTTGATCAGATTTGGTGATATCCATAGAGGATACATCTCACTTGCCTCTTGATCAGATTTGGTGATATCCATAGAGGATACATCCCACTTTCCTCTTCTGATTTCAGTTATTCTTGCTATGAATACTTAATAATTAACTTTTAATTACTTGGGTGTCTAGCTCTTCTTTTTTCCCCCTTAGGCTACTTTCACTGCACAATATTAACTTCAAACCTTTTGTTGTCTGCTTTCCACATTTTTCTTCTTGCTACTTCTGTCCACTTCTGCATTTGGTATTTTCTGTCATGTTCCCTCCCAGTCTGGGACTCTGGACATATGTTAAGGCTGTTACACCAAATGTTAGATGAATTCTTTAGTAACACTGAATTCATCCCCATGGCATGTCTAAGCCAATTTTTTTATTAGGCCCACACCTTCCTGCCTCCACTAGCCAGGAGTTCATGTGTACTTGCAACATCACCTAGAGCCCAGATCCAAATGACTTGCTAAGTGTAAGTGACCACTGAGAGCAGGTCATTTGGAATCTGGCCCCCCGTGTAAACCTCTTTATAGATATGCCTTCCAGTGAAGTATGCCACTAATTCTGAGAGCAAGTCTTTTTGATTTGGGTCAGATTTACACTGAGTAACTTTTTCAGAATCTGGCCCCTAATTTTATCTAACTGTAAAATAATATTGTGTAATGGCAAAAATTTATAAATTAATATGGACTGTAGCCCTTCTTCTGTGCACTAGATGGGAGGAAAATGCTAATTCTTCTGATAGATTCTCTGAAGCTAAATTTTGTCTCCCTCTCAGTTTATTACCTTGTTTTATCCTTTCCTTGAAATGTTTTTACTTATCTTTTCTGTGACATCATCTCTGTTTACCTATGTCACACAAGGTACGTTCTTGCTTGTATATGGTTTCCTTTTGGATTGATGAAACCCCTTATACAAGCATTTCATTTTTCTTTTTTTAAAATTTAATTGGATTCCTACCTGTTCCCAGACAGAACTGTGGTATTATAGCCTTTCAGCTTTAGAGCCTGGGATTGGTTTATGGGTTCTGGATGGAGTGTGTATGTTTTTCACATGTCTTCTTCAGGTACTTCAGTTCTCCCATTATTCCAACCTCTCAAATAACACCTTTGTATTGATTGGCTACTGTAATAAAATTATAAATTCTACTAGTTTTATATTGTGGACCTGATCTTCCTTGTAACTGAGCCCTGGGCTCAGACTAACCCATTAAAAAAATCAAATAAAATAGAAACACAAATAATATTTAACATCATGCTTTATAACTCAGTCATGCAAATGTGAATTGTACTATTGTTGTTGTGGCTTTAATATTTTCTGGCACTTTTAGTAATGGCTGCCCAGAATTTTTATACCAAAAAGTATTAGAAACAGGGATCAATTCTTAACGTCATTTTTACTGTAGACAGTATGTCAAGTCAAATTCCAGCTGTAGTATTTATGAACACAGTGGTCAGTTTGCATTATTTACAGAATAAAATTGTGCTGTAGAATATTATGTTGGTATGCTGTAATATTGCTGGGTCTCACTTAAAGCAAGAATGTTATTTACCACCACAGCAAATATGTTCCACAGTCCCTCTTCTAGGAGTATCATGGGATCGCACAATAGCAGATATTCTTTTAAGAAGCCTGAGTCTGCCTGTACATCATGTGCTCTCACATATCCCAACCCACCTTGAAAGCAGCAAATATAGTTGGAAAAAAAAAAACATATTTAACCTTATTCCAAACGAAAAAACAATGCTGAGGTATGGCTCCAGTCTCTCCAAATAATTTTATTATAAAAACACAAACACTTTCACCAACAGGCTTCTTCAGGTGTATAAAGCAAGGTACAAACACACCTACTTTTATACCAATAATCATTACATCACACAATTTGAAATTGATTTTCTTAAAGAAGTAAAACAGCAATTAAATAGGCTGTAACATAAAAACAATTTACATAGAACTATCAGTGTAGGATACCGAACACTATGTATATGTGTTTATATATATATATATATATATATATATATATATATATATATATATATATATATATATATATATATCAAAAACAAATATATAAAAAATATATTAAAAAAAAAAATAAAAAAATAATAAAAATATGTATAAACATAAACATAATATCACCTGCGAAGTGGCCTATTCTTAAGAATAGGTCTCAAGTGGTACACAGTCATTTAAACCATGGCCAGTGTTTGCTCTTAATTTCAGAATCCACTTAGTTTCTAAGTTCTCAGTTCGAACTCTAATGTCACCACCCCTCAAGCTAACATGACTTTTACCTAATACCCTAAATGTAAATATGTGTTGTACATCTGTCTCCTTAACATGTTTCGCTAGGGCATTGAACATACTGCCCTTTTTTATATGGTATATATGCTCTTTTATCCTATTTCTCGAATAACTAAAGCACATTTTTAATTTCTGTGTAGTTTTTACTTTCAAAGTAATATCTTCAGTTTGTTCTGAAAAATAGGGTTTGGCTCTACTCTGTCTGAGTTTTCTAACAGTGCCAATGCTTCGATTCACAAGCTTCTGGTCATAGCCTCTTTCTGTTAACTCTATAACTGTCTTATCAAGTTGTGCTATAAAGTCTGACTCTCTGGCATTCAATCTGGATGCCCTATATGCCTGGTTTTGTGCTACGTTCCTAAAAACAAATTGAGGATGCATACTGTCTCTGCTTAATAAGCTGTTGACATGGCACTCCTTCCTATACATTTGAGTGCTTAATTTACCATCCGGCTCCTGTAGGATGGAGACATCCAGAAAGTTGACCTTACTATATGACCAATTCATAGTAAATTTGAGAAAGTGTGTTGAGGTGTTAATGTACTCAAGAAATAGCATCAGTTGTTCTATGGACCCACCACATAACAGAAAGAGGTCATCCACAAATCTACGAAATAACAGGACATCATCCTTAAATTGACTTGTAACTATATTGTCCTGTTCCCATTTCAACAAAACTGCATTAGCATAACTGTTAGCACATGATGTTCCCATGGCTACCCCATTGCATTGCAGATATATTTTATCTCTAAATATAAAAACATTATTTCCTAGGACTAAGTTCACTAGGGATTGTATCAAATTCATTGTATTGTTGTCATATTTTTGTGTATCAGACATTAATTTGATAACACTCTGTGTCCTATATTCATTGGGAATAACCGTGAAGAGTGACACAACATCAAGTGTGACTAATAATAATTTTTTCACTCTGCCCTGTTGTTCTCTTTCACAATTGAAGTTATATAAATCCCTGATGAACTGTTCAGTGTCCTTCAATATTTGGTTTGAATTTTCTAAAAGTTTCCTCAGGAACTTTTCAAGAAAAATGGAAATGGCTTCTGTGCACCAATTGCTGCCAGCTACAATGGGTCTCATGGGGGGATCTACCCTATTTTTGTGTATCTTAGGTGATCCTTGAATTATACGTATTGTAGGTTTAAATATAAGAAAATAATTGAGTAAACTTTCATCAATGAGATTCATTCTGGCCATTTCCCTTACCCTATTATGTACATGTGAAATCATCATGTTAACCTGTGTCATGCTGATAGTCTGGTAAAAAGTACCATCACTTAATAACAGGAACATTCTTCTATCATAGTCTATTCTATCTAAAATAACAATTTGCCCTCCCTTATCTGCAGGTCGTATCATGATAGATGGATTCACTTGTAAATTCTTTAGTGCTACATATTCATCTTTAGACAAGTTATACCACTTACTCCTATGGTGATTCATTTTTGAACAGCAGCAGACATGTAAACCTATTTACCTATGGGCAAACTATGTCTGCATGTTTGTGCAAAATGCCACAATGATTACCAGGGTTATTAATAAAGCAATGTATATATTTCTAACACATTACATGAAAGTGTATACAGTGCAGAGTATTGTGGAAACCTCTTTCACACATATTCAACAAAAGTTGTGTAAATGATCAGTAAAGGTAAATAGACTGCATTATAAATAAACAGTCAGGCAAAGTGTGTGTGTGTATTGAATAGGAACACACAGATGAATTGTAGAAATGAACACAGGGAAAGAAGACAGGTGAAACATGGTAATGTACAGCAGATGATGGCATGTCAATGAAGACGGTTGTAGCAGGAACAATAATTATATATCAACATGATACAGTATTGACTGCACAGTGAATATATATGTAGAATGTATCATCACCCAGGATGATACCACAATATAAACAAAAAATGATCGTCTTCAACAATTGGCTTAGCTTCTGGTGTCAATCCAGGGAGATCCAGTATCTCTTAGCCAGGGATGAGATGGTCGACAAGCCACACTAGTTTGCCAAAGATGGTCTGCACCTGTGTCCTCTAGGCTGTGGGATACTGGTAAAGGCACTTGCCTCCCACATAGTGCCATAGCAACAAAAGTTCTGACGTAAAAAAAATCCACTGGAGGGAAACTCAAGGTTCTGCTGTGTAATGCTAGGAGTCTAAACATGGTGCTGCACTAGAAGAAATTGCCAACCTGCTAGCTGACAGATTTGGTGCAAACTTCACCCCCCCGGCCCCACAAGCCATACCCCAAAGCATACTTGAAAGTCCTCTGTCTAGTATCTTTAGAGATCAGGTCATATCTGCGCACTCCAAGGCTAAAAAAAACGGCCTCAGTGGTACCAGATAACATCTCAGGTTGCATGCTAAGCAATCTAAAAACAGGACCTAGTGTTCCCTTTAACCATAGCCTGAGAACTGTCTTTGTTTCAGTGGAGTGGAAAACAGCAATAGTAATCCCCTTGCACAGAGGGGGGTCATCAACCGATCCTGGTAACTATAAACCCATAATTCTAACCAGTCCCATCTGCAAGGTCATGAAAAGATCATCTAAGACCTTATCAACAAGGACATAGGTGACCTTCAAACTCTAGACCCACCCCAGTTTGGGTTCATTAAGGGTATATTATGCTTATTAAACCTAGTAGACTTCTTCGAGAAAGTCACCAAAGACTTGGATGAAGGTAAGACAGTGCATACCGCTTATCTTGACCTGGCCAAGGCTTTTGGCACAATCTTGCACTCAGGTATCATTGAGAAATTCTCCCAGCTGGGGATTAACCCTTATTTCTCTATATGGGTAGCCAGTTGGATCACTGACGGAACACATACTGTTAAAGTTGGCGACTCAACCTGTACCAGTAGAGTGATCTCCCATCTCCAGTGGTGTACCACAAGGATCTGTTGGAATCTGTTTCTTGGAAATCCAGGCAAAAGTAGATGGCCTTTGGCTTACCAGGTTTGCTGATGATTGCAAATTGGGTGCAACCATTGGGTCCCCAATGATGTTAACATATTACAGGAGGGGCTAACACAGACAACTGATTGGGGTCAAAGCCACAGTCTCCAACTAAATGCAAAAAAGTGCCATTATTATTGCCTTTGATAAAGTGGAATTCCCCGCTAATTACAGTATTGACAACAGCACCCCCCCCCCTCCCCAAGCTCAAAATCAGTGGTGCGAGACATGGGAATACAGGTAGATAGCAATCTGAACTTTGATCTCCAAATTTCCACAGTGGTAAGGAAAGCCTTCTATGTCATGCACCTCATAAGTAAGGGCATCACATTCATCTCTGAGGATGATAACACCACAATACATGACCCTCATCAGACCACTACTAGAGTACAATACTCCATTTTGCATGAACCTCACCAGACACCTGCAGCAGCTGGAGAGACCACAGGGGTATCTCACCAAGAAAATGCAGGGCCACCAAACCATGGATAGACTGAATGCCCTGTCATTGTACACTGTATCATATAGGCTGCTGAGAGGGGAGTGCTGCCTGGCCTACAGGACAAGCGCATCCACAATTCTAATGGCACAAGAGTTACTCACTCACTCTAGGGATCTTAACCTAGCCTGTGACATTAACAGAACATGCTTGACAGACAGATATATCTCCCAGAGATTGCCACTTCTCTGGAATACACTTCTGGATCATGTGAAGCAGAGTTCCTCAATGACCCTATTCAAGCGCAACCTAGACAAATGGATGGAAGACCGCAAATTCACTCCAGTGGTGGTACCCATGTCCCTCATGGGCAGGGGTAGTCAGTGCTAACCAAAGACTCATTCTGTGAATTATGTCCACCTAGTAAGGACAATTGGGGCTACTTGGGGTGAACATAGCTAGGCTTGTAATAGCTGTCGGGCTGCTATCCTAGTAACCTGTATTGAAACTATGAACCTATGTCAACAGTTCTCAGGGGGCATATTACTACAGCTGTTATGGAAGGAGCATGTAATGCAGTGGCAGCAATGGCCATCAATACATTAGCTCATATTACAGATTGTAGTACCTTCTTGTAGCCATACTGTATATCCACACCTCAATATAGCACATCAATGACAGAAATATTGATACGTCAACTGTTCATAGGGTAATAAGACATTATTAGGCTAATGGTCAACATCACATGAACTCCTAGCCATTATTATACCATGTAAAAATAAATCCCTATATCTATATTATAGAAGATAGCAAGACTATTGTGTGTATGTGTATATTTGTTGGATTGCATTACATCCTTCCACTGTCCATATGGGATATGTGCACAACATCATGACAAAATTAGCAATCACACATGCAGTGGTCTGGAGATGGCTTGCAGAGGCTCATGGAGGGACTCTGCTTCATGAAATGTGTATGCATATCTAACATGAGAGCATCCTTCACTCCTCTATTTTAATTTCTCCAAGTCGTTTGGGTTTCTAATACCATGACTGAAATGGACCCCATCCCTAAGTTAAAGTATGACTAAAGTTCATGAAATTAATATTGTTTCAATCTTTGATGTCAGCCAAAACTGCTCTTCACAGCACCTGCAATGTGCCCAGTAATGGCTCCTTCTGCAATTTAGTTGGGGTTATATGTATTGGTAACGTACATATCTAAATACGATTGTAGATTCTTTTTTATAAGACAATCTGCTCCTACTGCTATTGGAACTGTATGGGTATCCTTCTTCCACATTGCTCTCATTTCTGCCAGCAAATCCTGATATTTTATGACTTTGTGTCTCTCTGCATGCAAGACACTGAAGTCAATGGGTGTGGTGATTTCAATGATAAATGCTACTTTTGTTTTCTTTTCATGGACTACTATAGCTGGTTTACTTGCATCTATCTTTTGAACTGTTGGTAATGGGTGCTCCCATGTGCTGTAAACTTAAGTTCGTAGGTAGGTACTAGGCTATTGGCCCTAGGTCCTATATAAGCCTAGCCAAAAAGGTACCCTGGCTTTCGCCACCCAAGAAAATTATTTTCCTATGCCCCTGTCAAACAGAGTCCCAGATGTGATCCCCAGGGTGAATTTCCTATTTCCCATCCAATCATCAAGATTTTTCTTCAAGAGTGCTAATGAGGAACTTTGTTTAATATAGATAGGTAGTTTGTTCCAGAG
Source organism: Protopterus annectens (assembly GCF_019279795.1). NCBI lineage: Eukaryota > Metazoa > Chordata > Ceratodontiformes > Protopteridae > Protopterus > Protopterus annectens. Next base: position 406,138,892 of record NC_056742.1, on the reverse strand, counting down.
TATGGGAAGTCTCTGGGACAGGAATATATCCCTCCAGCATGTTCTGTTTATTGTGGTGACAAGGTTTAGGTCCCTAGAGCATGTAGCTCAGAGGGACTGGGATTTCTTTAAGTGGAGCATGTCCAACAGCTCTGGGTTTTACATAGCTTTGTATGCTAGGCAGAGATCACCTCTGAGTAGGCAATATGCGATGGAGTAAAGATGGAGTGTTTTTGAGACTGTCTGCGTAGGGCATCTATTTGAGGCTGGTAATCCTCATTGTGAGGTATTTCTGCGGCCTTTCCAGTTGTTGTAGATGTCTTGTGAGATACATACCAAAAGTGTCACTGTACCTATAATGGGTCTAATGAGTGACGAGTAGAGGGGAACAATGACCTCTTTTTTCCTGGATGAGAAACCTTTTGTGATGAGGTGTGCCACGTAGAAGGATTTCTTGACTACTGTGGCGATGTAATTATCAAAGGAGAGACTACCGTCCATCTGTGTCCCAAGGTCTCTTATCACACTTTCGGTGTTAAGTATACTACCGCCTATGTTGTAGTTCATGGGTACAGAGTTTTTACCAAAGGGAATGACAATGCACTTTTTGGCAATGAGCTTGAGGCCACGTCTTTGACACCAGGCATCTGTCTCAGTGAGGCCCTTTTGTAGGATGCCCACATCATTAGGAGTTTCGATTATGGCTCCTAGTTTGCAGTCATCTACAAACTTCATTAGCCAATGACCTTCTGTGTTAGCCTGTACTTCAGAAAAGTAGATACTAAACAGGAGATGACCCAGGACTGAACCCTGTGATACTCCACTTGTCACTGGTCTGAAGTCAGATTTGGAGTCTGCCACTTTCACAGTGTGGATTCTGTCAGTGAGCCAGTTGGCAACCCATCTTGTGACATAGGGATGTACACCGAGTTTAGTGAGTTTATCTATAATTCCAGAGTGGGGAATGGTGTCAAACGCCTTGGCGAGATCTAGATAGGCTGTGTGAACCCCTTACCCTCGTCTACGGCCTTGGTGACTGCTTCAAGAAGCCTATCAGGTTTAGGAGACATGATCTGCCTTTTGCAAATCCAGACTGGGTAGAGTCCAGAGTTTGGAGATTACCAATGTCTTTGTTTATAAGTTCCATGATGATACGTTCCATGGCCTTGCAGACCAGGCTCATTAGGCTAATGGGGTGGTAGTTCCCGAGGTCCGTGGTGGCTCCCCCTTTGTGGAATGGGATAACCGTTGCTGTGCGCCATTCAGTGGGAACAAAGCCTGAGGTGTGGCTATGATTGAACATGGTGCTTGGGTGGGGTGCCAGTTCATTCTATAGTTCTTGTAGAACGCGGATGTTGTCAGGTCCCATGAATGCTGTGTTCTTGGCTTTGGAGAGTGCGGTTTTTACCTGTACAGCTGTGATTACAGGAACTTTGCATTCTTCCGGTATAGAGATGGGCCCTTTAGGGGGAGAGAGAGGTAAAGTTAGCACTGAACCTATCTGCCAGGATGTTGGCAATATCAGTTGGTTCTATATATTTAGTGCTATTGTGCTGTAACTCAGAGCAGATCTGAGTGTTGCCATTGAGATTCTTGACATAGCTATAAAATGCTTTGTGGTTGTCTTCAGAATCAGTGGCGATTGTGTTTTCATAACTAGCTTTGGAGGATTTTATGAGGGATCTCAGCTTCTTACTGAGGCTGACCAGGAAGTTCCTCCAATCATGGGAATTTACTCTTTTTTTGCAACAGTTTCTTTCTTCTGTTGTAGAGTTTGTTTATGGCAGGGGACCACCAGACTGGCTTCCTTTTTTTGGAGGATAGCATCTTGGTTCTGTTAGGGATAGCACGATCCATGCACTTGTGTAAGTGCTTATAAAGTGCATTTGTGTAGGATTCAGCAGTCGTACCTCTATTGTCCATCTGCATGGGTGTCATGAAGTTTGCCACTTCTGTCTTAAGAAGCGTGAAAGTTGGCTTTGGAGAAATATTTTATGGTGGTTACCCTAATGGGGGGGGGGTGGGGGCAGGATGTGGATGTCTAGGGTGATTAACTTGTGGTCGGATCTGAACAACGAGGAATTGACCTTTGGTGTGGAACACCGGTCGCCCATGTTGGTAATGACCAGGTCTAGGATATTGCTGCCCCTGGTGGGGGTGTGGATAAGTTCATCCAAGGCATTGGAATTTATGAATTCCAGAAAACGTTGAGCAAACAAGTTGGTACATGAGTAGTTTTCCCAGTTAATGGTGGGGTAGTTGAAATCGCCCATTATGAGGGTGTTGGATTGTACCCTAATATTTTCCAATGTATCAAGAACTGAGGAGTGTGAATCCTGGGGCATGGTGGGGGATCTGTAGAAAGTTACAATTTGGATTACAGTCTTGCCCAGAGTTAGTTGCACTTGGATAATCTCGGATGCATTATGCTGAGCAACTAGCCTGGTGGTGTGGATATCCTTAATGAATATGGACATGCCTCCACCTTTAGTGTTTCGGTCCAGGTTAGGTGTCCGAAAGGTGTGGTATGAATTATAGCCTGGTAATGCAGGTGTGCTCTCTGGAGTCTTGAACCAGGTCTCTGTCACTACACAGATGTCGATGTTCTCCATTTTAAGGAGTGCCTCCAGTAAATGCATTTTGAGGTTTAGACTTCTAGCATTGAGTAGCATTACCCTCAGATTTTGCTTGCTTGTACCTGTTACGGTGGTGAATTTGTCATTTGAACCTTGCTTAAAAAAGGCACTATAGGGGTTGGCAAGAGCCTTAGCCAGTATCTGGAATCCCAAGGGCGACAGGTGCAGGCCATCTCTGGCAAACCATTGTGGTCTGTTGATCATGTCATCCCAGGCAGACAGATATCGGATCCCCTTAGAATGACACCAGAAGCTTAGCCAATTGTTGAAGTCAATCATTTTGTCCTTGTACTGTGGTATAATTCTGGGTGATGGCAGGATGCTACTCAGGGCTAGGGTCATACATGCCTGGGCTGCAAGATCAGAGAGCTCCTCCATGTCTCTTTTCATGTAGTCCAGGGAGGTACATCTCAGGTCATTCACACCAACATGGACAATGACTTCATCATTTTCTATGATGTTTTGTGGCTTATTTTACCAGTGTATTTCATCCACTTCAGTACCATAATGTTTGCACAATCCCCAATGCAACAGTCTTGCCACATTATTATGCCTTTCAGTATACAGTCCTTCTGCCATTAGTATGTCACAACCACCAACGAGGTGTAGAACTGTTTCCAATTCAGTTTTACAAAACCTACATTTGTCTGTTTCTCCCACATGTTCAATGGACTTTGTAAACCAGTGTGTACATAGCACAATGTCTTGTGCCACCAATATTAACCTTTCATCTCTTGGTTTAAATTCACCTCTCCTAAACCATTCCTGCATTTGTTCCTGATTAACATGAGGTTTTTCAAGATGTTTTCTATACTTGCAACTATATTTATGCATTTTCCACATTTCTTGCCTTCTTATCTGGTCCTTCACCTTATATTCTTCCTTTTGTTTTATGGCATATTCAGTTGCTACCTGATTTTTATCTACTTCTGGTTTGATTTCCATTCCTGCTTGACACCAATATGCTTCTGGTAGATTAAGCAGAGAAGTCATCTTAGATTTATTCTCCTCATGTTTCAAAACTTTCACTACTTTTAGGTCTTGTAGGGTCAGTAGATATGTGTGGAGCCCCACGATCGCAGATCTAAAGGGTCTATATTAGAAGCCCGAAGATCCATTTGAGCGAATCGGAAAAGAGCGACACATATTGCGCGAACTATGGAAATGGCGAATGTCCAAAACCACAAAATTCGAAATGTGGATTTGTCATGGTTGGCCCATCTGCGGTATAGCTCCGTAAGGTAAGTGTGCGATAGTTACAGACCTTAGGGTTAGGGTGCAGGTTAAGGTAAGTGCATAGATAGGTAACGTATCTAAGGTTTAGTGTAGGGTTAGAGGTAGGGTATTGTCAAGTGTATCTATGTAGATTATTTGTTTTGTTTGGGTATATCTCCGTAGGGTAAGTGTGCAATAGTTACGGACCTTATGGTTAGGGTGTGGGTTAAGGTAAGTGCATAGATAGTAATGTATGTAAGGTTTAGTGTAGGGTTAGATGTAGGGTTTGGTTAGTTTATAGGTTCATAGGTTAATAGGTAGATACTAGGCTATCTGCCCAAGGGCATTTATAAGCCTAGCCAGAGTGTGTCTGCTTTCGCCGCCCCATTGATGAATGAACTGATCCTCTGTCAAGCAGAGCCAATGAAGTGATCCCAGGGGTGTATTTTCTGTTACCCATCCACTCATCGAGGTTTCTCTTGAAGAGTGTTAGTGAAGGGCTCTGCCTGATGTAATTTGAAATTTTGTTCCAAAGCATGGGGAGTCTCTGTGACAGGAATCTATCCCTCCAGCATGTTCTATTTATTGTTGTGGCTGGGTTTAGCTCACTAGAGTGCGTGGCTCCCAGTGACTTGGATTTCTTTAGGTGGAGCATGTCCCTCAATTCTGAGTTGGACATGGCTTTGTAAGTCAGGCAGAAATCACCTCTGAGTAAGCGATATGCCACTGAGTACAGCCGGAGTTTTTCAGTCGGGCTGCATAGGACATATATTTGAGGTCAGTAGTCCTTTTGGTGAGGTACTTTTGTGGTGTTTTCAGCTGTTGGAAGTGTCTTGTGAGGTACATCCCAAATGGGGCATTGTACTCTATGATGGGTCTAATGAGTGATGAGTAGAGGGGCACTGTAACTTCTTTATTTCTAGATATGAACCATTTAGTAATTAGATGGGCCACACAGAAGGATTTCCTAACTACTTTGGCAATATGATTGTCAAAGGAGAGATTACTATCTACCTTGGTCCCCAGATCTCTTATTACCTCTGCTGTATTAAGGGGGCTGCCACCTATGTGGTAATTCGTGGGTGTTTTGTTTTTCCCAAACGGGATGACTATGCATTTTTTGGCATTTAACTTGAGGCCATGACTTTGACACCAGGTGTCCATCTCAGTATTGCCCTTTTGGAGGATGTCCGTGTCAGCCAGAGAGTCAATTATGGCTCCCAGTTTGAAGCCATCAGTGAACTTGGTTAACCATAGTCCTCCTGTGTTTGCCTGTACTTCTGAGAAGTATATGCCGAACAGTAGGGGTCCCAGGACCAAGCCTTGCGGAACACCACTTGTGACTGGTTTAGAGTCGGACCTGGAGCCCGCTATTTTTACGGTGTGAGTTCTGTCTGTAAGCCAGTTGGCAACTCATCTCGTGACATAGTGGTTTATGTTCAGGATGGTGAGTTTTTCTGTAATACCCGAGTGGGGAATGGTGTGGAAAGCCTTGGCAAGGTCAAGGTAGGCTGTGTGAACCACCTTTCCCTCGTCTATGGCCTTGGTGACTGTCTCGAAGAAGTCAACCAGGTTTAGTAGGCATGATCTGCCCTTAACAAAGCCGAACTGGGTCAGGTCACATGTTTGGAGGTTCTCAATGTCTTTGTTAATGAGTTCTACAATGATGCACTTTATAGCCTTGCAGACCAGGCTAGTCAGGCTTATGGGGGGGATAGCTATCAGGGTCAGTTGTGGCCCATCCTTTGTGGAGAGGAATAACCATTGCTGTCCACCATTCTATGGGCATGTAGCCTGTGGAGAGGCTGAGGTTGAACAGAGTGTTTAGGTGGGGGGTTAGTTTGTTCTGTAGTTCATGCAATATACAGGCTGGGACACCATCTGGTCCCATTAACGCTGTGTTTTTGGCTTTTGAAAGGGCTGTTTTCACCTGTGCATCTGTGATTTTTGGGACACCACACTTTTCTGGTATTGTTGTGGGCCCTTTTGCAGGTGAGAGGGGGGTGAAGTTTGCACTAATCTATCTGCCAGGATGTTGGCAGTATCAGTAGGTTCAGTATATTTTGTGCTATTTTGCACTAGTTCAGTGCATATCTGCGAGTTGCCACTTAGCTTCTTAACATAGCTAAAGAAGGCTTTGTGGTTATCTTTTGAATCCTTGGCTATTTTTCTTTTGAAGTTAGCCTTGGATGATTTCATGAGGGACCTTAGTTTCTTACTGATACTGATCAGGGATGTCTTTCCTTCTTGGGATTTGCTTTTTTTCTGAACTAGTTTCCTCTTTCTATTGTATAGCCTGTTTATTGCAGGGGTCCACCAAACTGGTTTCCTTCACTTAGAGGAGTGAGTCTTGGTTTTGCTAGGGATGGCATGATCCATGTGTCCTTGTAGGTGCTCATAGAGTGCATTTGTAAAGGTTTCTGCATCTTGGGCAGCGTTATCCTTTAGCGTGGGGGCTGTGAAACTTACCGCCTCTATCTTAAGTAAGGTGAAGTTTGCTTTAGAAAAGTTTTTTACTGTGGTTTCCTTAGTTGGGGGTGGTGGTGGGGTGTGGACATCCAGAGTGATTAGTTTATGGTCTGATCTAACCAGTGACGGGTTGACCTCCAGTGTGGAACACCTGTCACCCATGTTGGTGATGACCAGGTCCAATATGTTTTTACCTCTGGTAGGGGAGTTTACCAGCTGATCCAGGGCGTTTGAGTTGATGAATTCCAGGAAGCGCTGGGCCTGGAAATTTGTACTCGAGTAGTTTTCCCAGTGAATGGTAGAGTAATTGAAATTGCCCAATATCAGGGTGTTTGGTAGGACCTTCATGTTTTCCAGTGTCTCCAGAAAGGTGGAGTGGTAGTTCTGGGTCATGGAGGGTGATCTGCAGCAGGCCACAAGTTGCATTGCAGATTTGCCCGATGTTAGTTGCACATGGATGATCCCAGAAGTATCATGCTGCGCCACTAACCTGAAAGTGTAGGTATCCATGATGAATATGGATACACCCCCTCCTTTTGTGTTTCGGTCCGTGTTCTGTGGCCGAAACGTGTGGTATGAGTTGTAGCCTAGTAGTGCTGGGGTGCTCTCTGTAGCCTTGAACCAGGTTTCAATTACTGCACAGATGCCGATGTTCTCCATACTGAGGAGTGCTTTGAGTACGTGCATTCTGAGATTTAAACTCCTGGTGTTGAGTAGCATAACCCTCAGTTTTTTGTTAATTGTGCTGTTTACAGAGGTGGGTTTGACTTTTGGGCCTTGCCTAAAAATGGCACTATGGGGTCAGCAAGAGCCTTGGCCAGTATTCGAAAGCCTAGGGGTAACAGGTGCAAGCCATCTCTTGCAAAGCAACGCTGCTTGTCGAGCATGTCGTCCCAGCTGACAGACACTGGATCCCCTGTGAATGACACCAGAAGCTTAGCCAATTCTTGAAATTGATAATTTTTTCTTTATACTGAGGTATCATTCTTGGTGAGGGCAGGATGCTACTCAGGGTCAGGTTCATACCAGCCTGTGCTACATGATGAGAGAGCTCTTCCATGTCTCTTTTTATATAGTCCAGGGAGGTACGTCTCAGATCATTCACACCAACATGAACAATGACAGAGTCACATTTGTACTTGTTCTGGAGTGACCTGAGGGCTTGTGTTATGTGGCAGATTCTGGCTCCCGACAGGCAGCTAACAGTAACCTTCTGCTTGTCCAGCCTAGTGAGTGGGACGTTAGTGTGCCTGACTATAGAGTCACCTATTACTAGTGTGTTAGGTATGTCATTTCACCTTAAAGGAGTACCGCACCCACAGACTCAAAAAAACATGTTTAAAACATCATGGCATGATGTTTCCTACACTTTAACAGCACTCTGGAATTATTTACAGGAGTTTAAATATTTTTATATGTAATTCCAGACTCTGACCAACTGGAGGCTGGCATATTGACGTGGTTTGGATAAGTTAGGTTGCCATCCAGTATCCCAGAAGTCATTGTTTGGCTCAAAAATGTTACATCATGCAGGCCTCCGTTTGCCTAAAGTTCCTGTCATTTCATAGATGTTGCATGTGTACAAAGTACTGAGTAAAATAGTACAGTGTAAGTAACATTCCCTGCTGCTGGATGACTACTTAAAACAAAAACAGTGCAAATGCCACAGAACACACTCAAAGTGCTGTTTACTGCTGCCTTTTTTCTAATTTAGTTTAAATGGCACTAATTTGTGAGACAATGAATTCCAGTCCATTTACTTCTCCCCTCCCCCATAACACTTAGCTTCCCTAGCTGACAAAGTCCTGAGGGTAATTTGACCTGGTAATTCCATTGATTGGCAGATCTCAGCAGGGTGCTTGACTCATGTAATTTAATCTTTGCTCTAGCATTTCCTTTGTTAGAGGGGACATTTTTTGCTGCACTATAGCCATGGCCTTACTTGACTGCAATCACATCCAGTAAGGTCTTGCATCAAGGAGCTAAAGAATAAAACATTTATACTATTAACCCGTTTAGATCTTTATTAATTTAAGTGTTAAGGTATCATTTCATGCTTCCACCTTGTTAAAAATTGAGATTTACATGTGCAAAATGTGTTGGCATGCAGTGTTTGCCTTCATATGTTTTTACTCCACTGGTTGGTTTGCAAAAAAAAAAAACCTTTTGCAGTGTCCCTGGATTTGTCTTTGCACATACAAACCACATTGCTATATTTTCCCCTTCCTTTTTCTTGTGTCCAGAAGTCACTTATAACAAAGTAAATTTTTTATTGATTTTTTTTTTAATAAAGGACATCAAGGTTAACTTACCTTGAATCAGATAATGGATGCCACTGCAAAGAATCACTGTTGAAATATTTGTGCATGGACAAAATCTCTTGCTAAATCTATTTGTCAGCCTCCAGTTCAATTTGGTGCTATGGCTTTAATATACTGGTGTGTTTGCTCATGCCTTCCAAATATCTCCACCATTACATACCAGTTTTGCAGTGTAGTAACCACCCGACATGCCCATACACCTTTAGCCATCAATATGCAGCTACTCCTGTTCATGTGAGTATGTGAATTCATTTTCAGACTTAAGGTGTGGAAGCTGCACTGAATAATTTTAGGTGCTTGTTCAGGTTTCACATGGTGCTTGCTTAGAGCTACTCTCATGTTAAGCCACTATGAATATGTTGCACTGCCATCTCTGATACCAGGGTAATGTTTTAATCTTTCTATTCCCGCACTGCACACTAGCAGTATCTGGTGCAAATACAACAGAGAAGTATGCAAGTAATACACCACCTAAGCATCATTTGCTGTGCAGAATGTACAAGTATGCATACCAAATTTCTGTGTTTCCAAACATCGGTGTTACTACACTACTACTACTGAATAAAATGAACAGCACTCAGGCTGGGGGAAGGACAAGGGAGCCATGACATCACAGAATGGGTGGGTCTTATTATTTTAGTTAGACTCAGATGACGGCTGTGGTGATGTCACTTTGGGGGAGGGAACTGATTAAAAAAAAAAAAAAGTACCTGCACTGCCTGGCCGCCTATGTCAGTAATTGGGCGACTCCAGGAAGCTTTATTCAAATGTGAGAGAATCATTTTGTAAGTGAAACCATCACAGTATAAGGTAGGCTTCTGTTACAGAAGTAAGGGGAATTATAAAAATTGTAAATGCTTTATTGTTGTTGCTTTACAGAGGACAATGTAAATATGAAGGAAAAGGGCCATGAAGTTGAGGAATACATTACAGAAACCTGTTGTACTCCTTTAAGGGCTGTGATTGTGCGGCACACTGATTTTGTGTTTTATGTGTTGTCTGGTTTGTGACGAGAGGTGCAGGTTGTTTGGGTGTCTGCTTTGGAGGTCTCTGATTCTTTTGCAGGTTTCTATTTAGAGCCTCTGAGTATGATTTTGTATATTTATGTGTATTTTTAGCCAGTACTGTTTTAGCAGGTCTGTGTGCGGCTGGAGGTGTGGTGCAAGTGTTAACCTTCTCCTCTTGACTGTCTGTTTCAGTCTTGGGTGGAGACAGCTTAGCTTCCAGTTTGGCTATATAATTGCATCTCTCACATATGCTTGTGCTTTGTGGGAGGAGGAGAGGGTTGTCTGTGTACATGAGGCATTTATAACATTGCCTCAAGATACCCAGATTCACCAGCTGGACTGGAGAGTGCACCTTAAGTTGCACTTTGGTCATGCCTGAATAGTAAGATGAGCTGCTTAGTCGCTTGGTTGGTGAGGGGGTGAATAAAGAGCCTTGCCCTGCTGGGCAATCAGTGTCAGGGTATAATTAGTGCTTGCTATTAGGTCTGAGAAAGTGCGGGGCTGTAAGATGCTTTTTGAATGCTTAGGTTGAGAGTTAGACTAGTTTCAAGGGAAAAACTGAAGAGGAGACGGAAATGGTTTAACCCTAGCTAACTGGCACTGCCCGGTGTGCAAAACCATGCAAACACGGTTTTTATAGTAGGGAAATGAAAGAGATAGAAATTAGCCCAAAATGGCCAATAAACTACTAACTTCTGGGCTGGAACCACTCCTCCAGGGACAGATAGGTTGCTCAAAGCTCCCCTCTCTCACAGGTGAACAGAGAAACACCCTTCTATCCAAGTAAGGTATGGGCAACTCAGAAACTAGTATCACAGCCCTGAATTCAGCACTAGCCTGAAAACTGGACTATACTAGCTTAGAAAGGTGGGAAACATGGAATTTTTTTTTTGAAAAGATAAGGCAAAAACAGTAAAAAAATACACTTTAAACAGCTTTAAATGACTACAAACGATCAGAAAAGGCTATCGCACTTTAGTGTGTAGCCTACAACAGTTAAACAAATTATTTAAACAAAAAACATTTTTAAAATGCAGGCAGTCAAATAAGTACAATATGTGAAAAAAACAACTTTTAAATCACAATAAATGCTGGAAAATCTGCATTTAGGCAGAAAACAGTTAAGTACAGCAAGAAAGTACAGAAAACTGATACTTAATCACTCCAAAGTCTCTCTTCTAAGCTAGAAGGCTTGTATCAGTTTAAGGCTTTCTAGTGCTACCCAGTAGGTTAGTTACAGGAAAGATGGGAAACAAGCGCAGATGTGGTCTTTTAAACCAGAAAGTTGAAAGAGGTGGACAAACTGTCCAAATGGTCAATAAACTACCATTTATGGGCCAAGAACCTCTCTTCTTGTGGTAGACAGGCTACCTAGTGCTTACCACTCCTACTGATAAGCTAGAAGACTTTCCTCTAACACATAAAGACTTGCAGGGCTCAGACGCTTACCAACAGTCCTGGATACAGCAACTCTTTATCTGGACTAGGCTAGTTACAGGAAAGGTGGGAAACAAGCGCAAGTGTGACTTTTAAACAAGAACGTTGAAAGAGATGGAAAAACTGCCCAAACAGCCAATAGCTACAATTTCTGGGCCAGGAACCACTCCTCTTGTGGTAGATAGGCTACCTAATGCTTACCACTCCCACTGATAAGCTAGAAGGCTTCCCTCCAACACAGAAAGGCTTGGGGGGCTCAGAAGCTTACAAAGAGTCCTGGATACAGCAAATCTGTACCTGGACTAGACTAGTTACAGGAAAGGCGGGAAACAAGTACAAATGTAGGCTTTTAAGCCAGCAAGTTGAAAGAGATGGAAAACTGCTGAAACAGCCAAATAAATTACAATTTCTGGGCCAAAACTCACTCTTCCCTTGGAGGATATGCCACCTAGTGCTTACCACTCCCACTGATAAGCAAGAAGGCTTCCCTCCAACACAGAAAGGCTTGGGGGGCTCAGAAGCTTACTAACAGTCCTGGATACAGCAACTCTGTAACCGGACTAGGCTAGTTATAGGAAAGGCGGGAAACAGGCACAAGTGCGGCTTTCAAACTAGAAAGTTGAGAAAGATGGAAAAAAACTGCTCAAACAGCCAATAGCTACAATTTCTGGGCAAGGGACCACTCCTCTTGTGGTAGATAGGCTACCTGATGCTTACCATTCCCACTGATAAGCTAGAAGGCTTTCCTTCCACACAGAAAGGCTTGGGGGGCTCAAAAGATTACAAACAGTCCTGGATACAGCAAATCTGTACCTGGACTAGACTAATAACAGGAAAGGCAGGAAACAAGCACAAACACAGGCTTTTAAATCAGAAGGTTGAAAGAGATGGAAAAGCTTCCCAAATGGCCAATAAACTATAATTTCTGGGCACTCCTCCTGTGGTAGATAGGTTACCTAGGGCTTATCACTCACACTGATAAGCTAGAAGGCTTCTCTCCAACACAGAAGGGCTTGAGAGGCTCAGAAGCTTACCAACAGTCCTGGATACAGCAAGTCTGTATCTGGACTTGACTAGTTACAGGAAAGGCAGGAAACAAGCTTAGAATTTTTTTTTTACATTAAAGCAGCTGAAACAGCAATAAATACAATTCAGATTGTAGTACAGGCCAGCACACCCGAGTGTGTAGCAACACTACGGCAAATACAGTTCAAATAAATGCAATTAAATTAATAAATGACTAAAAAACAAGTGCAGAAGGCAGTAAATTAGAAGGCTACTAACAAGCAGTAATAAGCACGGAGTAAGAGCGACTGAACAGATAGCATGCAGAAGAGCAACTAAGACAGTTACAGTAAAGCAGCTGAATAATATATATATATATATATATATATATATATATATATATATTTTTTTTTTTTTTTTTTTTTTTTTTTTGAGGGAGGGAGGGAACAGAGCAGGATTAAGAGGCTACAGGGGTTGTCCCTCCCAAATGCTCTCTTTGTACATAGTAGGAGTGCCTGAAAACAGAATATGACCTCACTGCACTCATTTGAGTGAGCAAATGAGATGGGCCCAGAAGGAGTATCCAAATACAAATGTACAAGAGGGGCGGGCAGTTTCAAAGCCACCAACATTAACACCAAAACAAGAACAGGGAGGGTGGGTGGGGAACTAGTGTATGTAAGTGGTTTATTTATTATGTTTGGGTAGGTAGTATGTAGTGGGCGGTGGGGTTGTCCAACTATGAAGATTCGAGATTTTAAATTTCGCGGTTTAAGGGGTTCGGCGTATTTGCAGTTCGGGCTATATGTGCCGCTGTTGTCGTATTTGCTCAAAAGAGTTTTGGGTTTTTAATACAGACCCGATCTAAATATGTAATCAATTTCAAGAAGGCCCATCCCTCCTTCAGAACGAGGAATATATAATTTTGGTATGCACTGATTTTTATAAATCATTTGGTGAGCGTGACGCATCCTTCTTGTTTTCCTATCTAATCTATCCAACACGTTTTTGGGGCCAGTCAATCACTCCAAAACTGTAAGTTAGAACAGGAAGAGCAAATTGGTTTATAGACTGGATTTTGTTCCTAGATGTCAATGCTGTTTTCAGTATTAATTTAAGTCTCCTAAAGTATTCCTTACTAAGTTTTATTCGCATTTGATCATGTTTTATTGTAGATCCTTCATCATGCAGTTTTCCTATTTTAAAGGTTACCTTTGCACATTTATCAAGACCAAATGACATTCTTGTATCAGCTGTAAAGGTTTTGACAGCTTGCAGTTGTACTGTCAGTTCCTCATCTGATAAGCTATATAGTTTTAAATCATCAACAAACAGAAGATGAGAAGTCTTTACACTTTGGTGTTTTCTAGGAGCCAAATTGTAGCCATGACCTAAGCGCTTAAGTAGACAGCTTAATGGGTTAAGGGCAAGGCAGAACAGCAGCAGTGGCAGAGAGTCACCCTGGAATATCCCCCTTTGAATTTTTATCCCTGGGATAATAATTTGTCCTTTATCATGGCTTAATTGCAAAGTGGTCTGCCACTGTTTCATGGTCACTGTAATTTAATTGATCAGTGTAAGGTGTATCTTATATATTTTTAAGCACTCTTTTTTCCATGAATGTGGGATACTATCAAATGTTTTTTGTAGCCAATCCATGCCATACTTAGATTCTTCCCCTTTTTACAGTTCTGCAGTATGACTTTATTTAACAACAACTAATCCTTTGTTCCATATGACTTTCTTTTATTGCCCTTTTGTTCTATTGCCATAATTGAGTTTTCTTCTAAATGACTATAAACTCTGTCGGCATCAATTCCCATGTATAGTTTATACATCGTCAGAAAGCAAGTCATTGGTCTATACGTTTTAGGGTATCTTGCATGTTCACTCTTAAGTAGGAGCATTGTTTTTCCTATTGTTAGCCAGGCTGGTGTCTGTTCAGGGTGTGCATGTAAATAGTTCTAACTCACAGCTAAATCTTTTTGCAAAGATGTTAATACTTTTAACCAGAAGTTAGGTACTGCATCTGGGTCTGGGGTTTCCACAGGATCATCATAAATACGTCTCCAAAATGTATCTGTTTCTTCATTTTTCACTGTCTTTCAATCCTTTTACCTTGTTTCCCAATTCTCTGTAAAACTTTTTTTGGGTCCTCAATAAATTGCTGAACTTTTCCTTTATATTTATCTGTGTATCTAAATTTTTCCGCATGTGCTGAGATTTTTAGCTTGTATTTGCGATAGTGCATGATAGATCCTGGTCTGTTCTAATACTGCGCATTGCTTTTATTACATCTATCTTTCTTATTAGTTTTGTTGATCTGTTCCCTCTTCTATATTCTTTTAACAGTAACACTTCTTGTCTTAATTGCTTTATAGTTTTCTCTGTTAGATAATTCCATGATGGTATTCAATTTTTCCCCTTCCTTTCCCTCACTACCCTGTGTTCTTGTGGTAGAACTTTATCAGTTATTAATTTAGCTGCAGAGTAGTATATCCTGTTTTCTTCTGTTATATCGCATGGATTTCTATGGACAGTACTAATTATTGTGTTCATTTGTTTTATCAGACTTCTGACTTTTTTGGGTTTTATTGACCTTCTGCAGTCTATTTCTTTACTTGATCTTAATATGTATATCTGTCTATTAAATCAAGCAACTCTTATCTTAGCTCATTTTCTTCTAAACTGAGGGCACATTTTTTATTTTCCATTTCCTGCGGGCATTCTATAGAAAGTTCTATAGCATCTTCTTGTGGCACGTTCTCTTTAATTTCATCCTGTGCCATCCGTTGCGCTGTCATATGGAAATTCATTGGCCTATCACTCCTCAACATTGACTATGTCAGACTTTCCACAGTTTCCTGTTCCTTCCCTTGCTGTCCAGTTTCAAGTGAACGTTTATGCTGGTTTCCTGTGGAAGGTTCCAAAATATCATCATATGGCACCTGGCCAATTGCTTCCCATTCCACTGGTTTCCCCTTAATTTAGATATCCATTGCTCTATCCTGTTGTGGTGCTTTCTATATTAGATTTTCTACACAGAATCCTTCATTTCGCAGGTCCTCCATAACCTCAGTTTCTATTTCTTTAACTTCTCCATTACTAATTTCCTTTTCTACTTTTCCTCTTTGTCTTCTTATTTTTTGTATTGTAAAATTTCCCATATCCAGATTCCTGTGCCTGCATTTCTCTTCAGATATCTTTGGTGCTGCTCTTTTTGTGTTGGTTAGTTTTGATTTCTCCTTTGCATAACTATTGCACCATATTAAATCTCTTTTTCTTTCCCATGTCCATATTTCTTCATCAGATGTCTGCTGATCTTCCTGCTTCTCACTTTGTGAACTCACTCCATCTTGCTGTGATGTAACCTGTGTTAACCTTCTACACCAAATCCTTCTCTTCCCAGACACTCAATAAGTTCAACTTCTGTTTTTTAACTTCTACTTTACTAATCTTTTCTGCATTCCTTCTTTGTGATATTAGTTTCTTTATTGTGAAATGTTCCATATCTGTATTCCTTTGCCTGTATTTCTCTTTGAATATCTTTGGGGTTACCTTCTTTATAGTGATTAATTTGGCTTTCTCATTTGCATAAATAGTGCAAAATATCAAATCTCTCTTTCTTCTCCATGTCCATATTTTTTTTATACTTTTCAAAAATCTCTAGGTTTTGTTGTTTATATTTTTCCACTTCATCAGATGCTTCTTTTCCAAACAGATCAATGCTTCTTGATCTATATACTGTTTCTGCTGTGCTTCTGACAGTTTTTCTTGAGGAAGTATGTTTCTTTCCTCTTATTTCGCTCTTAATCATTTTAAATATCTTGTTTCTGGAAATTCTGGGTTTTTTGCATAATAGTAACAATACATAATTTCTTTCTTATTCTCAATAGTCCACTTTATTGTCTTTATGGCTCTTCTTTGGCCTATCAGTTTTGTGTGATTTTTTGTGGACTTCTACTTCCTTCTACAACAGGGGGGCCATCATCCCCTGGACCTGGCCTGGCCCTATTGTAGGAATGTTTCTGTATTTTCTGAATTCTACACTGTCATCTTTTCCAGTCCTGGCACCAGTATGCCTACCAGGATTGGGAACGTTTTTATCCTGGGTCTTGTGCACCCAGCTATCTTTTTTCACTTTTAACCTACTTCTGTCCATGATATATGCTGTAGTAATATAGTCTATATATCAATGTTGTCTTGGTGAGATTTTGTTAAAAACAGGGTCCACATCATGAAGGTACTCATGAAGACTTGAGGATGAATTCACTTTCAGCAACACTACTCTCCTTTGCTTGCTGACTTACCATCTCTCCATTTGGACCCCTCCTCCTCTGTAGGAAGGCTGTCATGTGGCAAGAGGAAAAAGGAGGATGCATGGAGCTATGAGCATGTCTGACTTGGAGAGTGCCGGACAACACTTTATAAGTGATGACATCTACAGGGTCTGGTGAGAAGATGGTAAGAGTAGTGCCCCACATGCTGGTGCAAAATGCTCTCTCTAATGTCAAGCAAGTGCACAAACACACACACACAGCAGTTGATTGCATTGAGAACATAACCTCTACCCAAGTACACCAACTAGAGTCTTCAGTACTTAACGCAAGTGCCACAGCACAAGTCTGACTTGGAGAGTGCTGGACAATACTTTATAAGGAATGACATCAGCAGTGTCTGGTGAGGAGAGGATGGTAAGAGCAGTGTCCCACATGCTGGTGTAAAATGCTCTATCTAATGTCAAGCAAGTGTACACACACCAGATGAACACAGTGAGAACATAATCCCTATCTATCTAAGTACACAGACTAGAGACATCAGTACTTAACCCAAGTGCCACAGCACAAGTCTGACTTGTGCAAGGCTGCAGGGCAACTTATAGTGGATAACATCATCATTGGTTGTTTGAGAGAAGATGTTGGGAGGCCTGAAAGAAATGGATGTTTAGGCATGTACAACTGTCAGAATATTGGTATTCCATGGGATTGTAGTGATGACTGCAGGATACACAGTTATGCTTTTCTGACTAGGCAGACAGAGAAACACACACACACACACACACACACACACACACACACACACACACACACACACACACACACGCACCAGTTGACTGGAGTGAGATTAGAACCCCTACTTGAGTATACAGATGAGTACGCTGTACGTAACTCAAGTGCTGCAGCACAAGTCTGACTTTTGCAAGGCTGCAGGACACTTTGTAGTGGATGACATCATCATTGGATGCTTGACAGAAGATGCTGGGAGGCCTGAATGAAATGGATAGCTAGTCATGTACAACTGTCAAGATATTTAAGATCTGCATGTTACCAGATTGATGAGTGTGCAAAGTATAGCATTTGCTATTGTGTTTCCAATGTGCAGGTATACCTTAAATAAACAGCAAACTATATGCAAACAGCTGTCCACATTACTACAAGTACTGGAAAATCTGAATGTGTATTGTAAGTATAAAAATGTCCATGGTATATAATAATGCATTTTTTTATTTATTTCTGTAGTGTAGTTGATATATTTGGGAACAAGTACTGAAAGACCAAGTTTCAAGTGCATGGGTGCAAGCCACACTTGGCTTCTGTGTAAATATGTGTTATTTCCTTAAAAAGTGCTTTGCCTTTGTTTGTGTTTTTACATGTTCTTTCATTGGATGAAGACTAAATGGAAAGTAAACATAAATAATACATGCTGTTGTCCACTTTCCGTGGTGCACTACAGAGCAGCTGGTTTCCATGATCGATGGCAAAGTATTTGCACATGCAAGATACACAGTACTGTTGGTTTGCTTAACTCTGCACAAACATGCTAAGTGGAGAGGCGCAGCAGTCAGCAGTTTGTATAGTACTGAGTGTAATGAACACACCTACTGTCTAGCTGACTCTGTGGCAGCAGGTGTAAATGCATTGACAGATTTCTTTTGGAGCCCAGATGTAAGTTTCTAATCCAGGTGTAATTAATAGTTTAAATATGTATTTATAATGCAATTAATTAATTCTTTATTCTACATTCACTGTGTATTACCTTAGTGCAGTATGTTTAAGTGGCATTGCGCAGAGGTAAACACACCAATGAAGAGCCATTCACCATCACTTGGCATTGGTGCATGACAACAAACTCCGCACAAAACAGAGACTAAAAAGTGACGAGATCCATTGCTTGTTTTATACTTATGTGTGTGATTGTATTCTTAAACAGATTAAAGGTATTAAAATGGGGTACACAGGAAAGTGGTGAACTGGGAGGCAAGGAGGGGGAAGAGTAAAGGGAAAACAATATAGAAATGTGCAGGAGGGAGGTAGGAAAGAATCATAGCTATCCACTTCTTCAACCGTGTAAAATGAAAATATGTACAGAATATTAGCTGAATTTGGACAGTCACCTCAAAACGAGGGGTGACAACAATGCAATCATGTTGTATAATCAATTGGAGTGAATCAGGTGTGTCAAGAAGACAAGTGTGTGGAGTGGAGAGCTATGTATGGAAGGATATTTTTGTGCGACAGGTGCCCATTTTTTTACTTCAGTAAGAGAGGAATGTTGGTTAAGGGACATAGGTATTTCTGGATCAGTTAAGTAGGGTAGGTGTGGAAGCAGATGCAAACAAACAAACAGGACAGACAAGACAAAGGGATGGTGACTGACATGTCAGGTCAGGGGACAACATGATTAGGATTAGTGAGGAGACAACAGATGCCCATGCCTGTCAAACATGGGAACAGTGAGAATCTAGTCCTTGCCCACAGGACGGTCATCACTGTTCCCTTACTCCGGTGGCTGTTGGAGTGCCTGACATCTTCTCCTGTGGACCATAATTGAGAGCAGCCCCTCCATCCAGCATAGGTGTACACCAGTAGTGCCATGCATGAGCCTATGCACAAATCCTGGCATCTCCTCAAGGTGATGAAATCACCACCTCCACCACTACTCCCAAGGGGTACCACAAAATCAGTTGCCAGTGTAGTGCTACCTGATGTGGAGGGCCCAGGTAATGCAGGGGCAGCAGAGGCAGTACTGGCAGGTTGGGTCCCAGATGTGCTGGACATCAGTGCAGGAGCTGGTGGAATGGGGCAGGCTGATCCACAGGGGTTTGCCTACCTCCCTGTGTTGTAAAGCATTTTGTGATTTGTCAGCAATAGATGTCATGGAAACATTTTGACAAAACATAGAAAAAAAGAGAGATAAGGGTTGAGGTAAGAGGAAAAAAAGAGATATCATTAGTGACATCATATGTGACATACAATGTATTATCACAATTCCATACTTTAGCTCTACTTTTGCATTTAACTATACTTTTCAACAACTACAAACTATAAGTAAGGATTGCTTAAAGTAATCCTCGCAATGTGCATATATTGCACATATGCTTTGTCTAATTATATAGATTAAGTTAACAACTTGCTTTGAAATTAAATTATATAAACATTTAAAGGATTTTACTATATATTTGTTACTTGTGGTATTTGAACCCACAATGTCTGCCTACACTATTATACTTGACACCTGCAATTGTCTTGTGCTACAGACTGAATCATGCATACTTGCTTTTTACAGTTAGGATATTCATACTTACTTTGTTACAACTATATAAAAAAGCAATACTTTAGCTAAAATAATAGATGTTCATCGTGCATACAGCTGCAGTCATGACAGATGGGTTTTCCTGCCGTCAGGCGGGTCCTCGGTCGGTCGAATTCTAAAGTCTAGGTCCGGCGTCGGTTGTCGTCGCTTCTTCCCTGACGTCAGTGCAACAGGGGTATAAAAGAACCAGCCGACGCCATTTTCTTCAGTCTTTCTTGCCCCGCGGTGCCCGAAGCAGAAGCAGTTTGCAAGTGCCGGTCGGCCAGCTCCTGAGATTACGAATATTTTTCAATCGAAGTCTTCTTGAAAGCTAAGTACCCCATTGGGGAAACATTTCTTGCCTCAGACCGATGTCAGACAAAGTTAATAATTGCATTTCATGTGGGAAGCAAATACCGCATAAGGATTTTCATTCCTTCTGCATTCCTTGCTTAGGCCCAGACCACAACGTCTCGGCCTGCCGTTTTTGTGCTACATTCAACAGACGCACTATTAAGCGTCGGGCGGAGTTCGCCCAACACTATTTTGGCAAAAAATGTAATTACATTATGTCGTCGGATACTCCGACTCCAGTTTTAAGCAAAAGACGCAAAGATAAGGACCGACATACGAGGTCCGCGACTTCTACCGACACCACGCCAAAGCCGACTATAGGTGGTCCGGTTCTCAGTGAGGCGCCTACGCAGCCCCTGACTACCGACGACACTTCATTGGCGGTGTCTACTGTACCCGAGGTCGCAGGCTCTTCGGCCCACACCCCGACTACAGATACCGAAGCCACTCTTGGCGGTGAGGCTCAGAGTTTAAACAGGTCTGCCTCCTCTCAAGGGATCTTCAGGCCTTCCTCTTCTTTTTCCATCAAGGCTTTCACTAAGTCTAAAGCAGCCATGCGTACTAAAAGACAAGCTCCACAGGGCCCTTCTCAAGGCCCCATGCCTAAAAAGCAGATGCTCAAAATGGCTGAGGACTTGATTACTCTTATCAGGGGTTCTCAACCCCCCCGGACAAAAGGCCCAGAGTGGAGGAGGAATCCCCCTCCTCCGACCAGGCCTCCATTATTTCAGAACATTCTGAAGACCAGGAACATTCATACTCCCCTTTTGAAGATTCTGATGCAGAGGAGTCCATTCCCTCTGTCTCCCCCCCTGAGGATTACTCTTTTGGGGAAACCTTGCATTCCTTGAGGGAACACTTCCCCTGGGAAGGCCAAGAGTACTCAGACTCCAATTAAAGGCTTAGGGATTTTCTCTTGCTCCCTCAGCACAGGCCTCTGGCTATACCTCCTGTCTTAGACATTGTAGATGATGTGTATTCGGAGGCCTGCCTTAACCCAGACTCTTTACCTCCAGCCCCAGTCAAGCCTGACAGGTACTACCGGGTTCCTGATTCACACCAATTCCTATACAAAAGCCATGCGGCTGACCCAGAAACTATTTCACAGGGCCCCAAGGGAATTAAGGCCTCCACTGCTAAAAATCCATTACCGTCAGCGAGAGATTCCAGAGCTTTAGAAAGGTGGGGGAAAAAGGTATACACCTCGGCCACCTTAACCATGAGGGCATTAAACTGTCAGTTCCATATGTTAAAGTGCCAACAGTTTCTGTTATCACAGTTGAGAAGCAAAATGTCACAACCTGAACAACCAGACTTGAAGGAGTTGCAGGATTTGATACATAGTGCAGAACAAGTGGGTAAACATACCTTGCAATGTGGTTTTGATGCTTTAGAGGCCTCATGTAGAGCTGCTGTTACAGGATCAGTCATACGTAGACATGCCTGGCTCAAAGAGCAAACCTTACCAGATCATGTCAAAGCTAAATTACTAGATGCCCCTCTGCAAAAAGATGTATTGTTTGGTGTCAAAGCTGAGGAGGTATTAAAGAAAATGGAGGAAAAGGCAAAATCAATGCAAACAGTGAAAGATTTCCTACAGGTACAACCTCCACGTTTCATTAGAAATTGGCCTTCCAAAAAGTGGTCCTTTCCAGCCACGGACAGACCTCAAAGAGGTAGATACAGGTGCCCGAGGGGCAGAGGGCAATCTCAAGGATCGTTTAGAGGCAGGCAATGGCAAGCACCTACACAAAGAGGTGGTGAGGATAGTTCACAGCCATTCAGAAAGCAGATCCAATGACTTTCCCCTTTGCATGCCAAGCAAGGCTCAAATGGCAACACCTTTAGGTGGAACACTGGCATTATTTTTGAAAAATTGGCATATTGTCACAAAAGACAAATGGATCCTGGACATTATAGACAGAGGCTACAGACAAATGGATCCTGGACATTATAGACAGAGGCTACAGATTCCACTTTCACACCCTTCCAAAGATGAGAGGCATGCCAAACCTGCCACACAATCAAAGGGCAGAGGCACAAAAACAAATTTCAGATCTCATGGACATGAAAGCTATTCAAGAGGTACCTGCACAAGAACAGGGTCAAGGTTTTTATTCCAGACTATTCCTGGTACCAAGGAAGGGAAAATATTGGAGACCTATTTTGGACCTATCCATCCTAAACACATTTTTACTCGTACCAAAATTCAAGATGCTCACATTACAGCAGCTTCTTCCCATGCTGGGCAAGGAGTCTTGGCTGGTAACATTGGACCTCAAGGAGGCATACCTGCATGTCCCAATCAGACAAGATTGTAGAAGATACCTCAGATTTCTTGCAGGTTCAACCCATTATCAATTCTCTGCATTGCCCTTTGGCTTATCTACTGCACCCAGTGTGTTCACGAAATGCCTGGCATCAGTAATTGCCTACTGCAGACTTCAAGGGATACAAATATACCCATATTTGGATGACTGCCTGATCCAAGTGGACAGCAAGCACATACTTCTGAAACATCTGGCTTTTGTAATAATGTTGTTGAATTCTCTGGGATACACAGTCAATAAAAAGAAATCAAGACTAATACCCTCTCAAACAATAATTTTCCTGGGTGCCAGCTTGGATACAAACACCCAGATGGCCTACCTCACGCCAGAGAAACAAGGGCAACTTACTCAATACTTCAGAAAACTGGCAAATTTCACCAGGCTGACTGCAAGGAAAATCCTGCAGGCTCTGGGATTCATGGCATCTTGCATCCTACTAATCCCATGTGAAAAGCTGCATATGAGGAAACTTCAATGGTACCTAAAAAACCTATGGTCTCAACACAGCCACAGTTTGGAAACAATAATACCACTGATTCCATGTCTTCAAAAGGAATTTCTGTGGTGGGCTCAAGCATGCCAAAGAAATGCAGGTCTCCCATTCTGCAAGCCTCAAGCAAATCAAGTCATCACAACAGATGCCTCGGACTACGCCTGGGGGGGGCGCACATGACAGATCGGTGCATTCAGGGCAAATGGTCCCAAAAAGAAAAGCACCTACATATCAATCAAAAGGAAATGCTAGCAGTAATAAATGCTATTATAGCTTTCAAAGACCTACTGCATCCAGGTCAGCTATTGATAAAGACAGACAACACCACAGTAATGTGGTACATAAACAAACAGGGAGGAACACATTCATACCCCTTATGCAGGCTAGCCATGTCTCTTTGGAACATGGCTCTGGAATTACAAATGGAACTTCAAGCACAGTACTTGCCAGGCAAGGAAAACACGTTGGCGGACAACCTAAGCAGAAATATGACAGATCCACACGAATGGAAGTTGCATCCTCAAGTTTTTACAAAGATAATTCAAGCATGGGGAAGGCCGGACATAGATCTCTTTGCCTCCCACAAAAATCACCAATTGCCAAAATTCTGCTCAAGGACCTTTTATCCACAGGCCTGGAAAATGGACGCACTCTCTTTCAGTTGGACAACAATGACAGTTTATGCCTTTCCACCTCTTCCTCTGCTGCCCAAAGTTCTACTAAAAACCAGAGCAGACAGACCAAAGATGATTCTCATTGCTCCAGACTGGCAAAGACAACACTGGTACCCACTCCTGAGGAGCCTGACACATTCCCCACCATGGATCCTGCCTCTAATGCCTCTTCTACTGACTCAGCACAACTTCAAAACTCTTCACAGGCAGCTGAAAACACTCAATCTAGCCGCATGGAAGATTCCTTAAATTCACAGCAGACCCTACTCTCCAAGGAGGTACAGGATGTCATTTTGGAGGCCAGAAGGCCTTCTACTAGAAAAGCCTACTCCGCAAAATGGAAACGGTTTTGTGCCTGGAATGAGAAAAAGGGTCAGAATCCTGGAATACTGAATTTACCTCAAATATTACAGTACCTAGCGGAGATGCTAAGCAGTGGACTTTCATTCTCCTCCATCAAAATCCATGCCTCAGCCATTTCTGCAGAATACAACACTGATCCTCCTTTATTCTCTCACCCCCTTTTAAGACAGTTCCTCAGAGGGGCTAGGAATATAAAACCCCCAAGGAAACAACCAGTGCCTGCTTGGGACCTCAACTTCATTCTAGAAAAACTGACCTTGCCTCCTTTTGAGCCAGCTGCTTCAACAGAACTGCAATATTTGTCCTGGAAAACAGCCTTCCTTCTGGCCATCACCTCAGCTCACAGGGTATCGGAACTACAAGCCCTCATGGCTGTGCAGCCTTTCATCATTTTCCATCAGGACAGAGTTTCCTTATGAACCAATCCGTCCTTTATGCCAAAAGGTAGTATCCAGGGTAGCCTTGAATCAGGCTATCCACCTACCTACCTTTTACCCTAATCCTCAAAACAAAGGGGAGAGACTACTACATTCCTTGGACATTCACAGACAGCTGCGTTACTATTTGGACAGAACAAAGACTTTCAGAAAATCAGAGCAACTCTTTGTGTCCTATGCTACAGGAGCTCAAGGGAAGCCAATTTCCAAACAGACAATCTCAAAATGGATAGCCCACTGCATACGCTTTTGTTACTCTTTTCATGGTAAAACTGTACCTGCAGGCAGCAGATCTCACTCCACAAGGGCTACAGCCACCTCTGCAGCTTTCCTCAGGGGGGTTCCTACCAAAGATATTTTGGAAGCAGCCACTTGGAGTTCTGTACATACCTTCTCCAAGCACTATCACCTACCATTATACTCCAAATCTAGAGCAGGCTTTGCCACTGCAGTCTTGCAGGGCATCCTGGCTCCTCCTAGTTCCACCTAGTGCCTACCACCCTTTTTTAGCTTTGGGATTCTACCCATCCGTTATGACTGCAGCTGTATGCACGATGAACATAGTACAGTTTTGTACCTACCATAAATGTAGATTTTCGAGTGCTAATACAGCTGCAGTCCAGGTTTCTCTCCCTCCCTCCTTCCCCTCTTGGGACAGGCCTAATGGCTAACACCTCCTCATACAACCTGATTGGGGTATTCTTTTATGGTGTATTTGCTTGCAACTACTGTTTTTTTGATTATATTGCATTGCATTATTACATAAATTTATGTATTGCCTTCCTTCTGGGGGCACCTGACATCTGGGGCAAGAAAAACTGAAGAAAATGGCGTCGGCTGGTTCTTTTATACCCCTGTCGCACTGACGTCAGGGAAGAAGCGACGACAACCGACGCCGGACCTAGACTTTGGAATTTAGCCGACCGAGGACCCGCCTGATGGCAGGAAAACCCATCTGTTATGACTGCAGCTGTATTAGCACTCGAACAACTACATTTATGGTAGGTACAAAACTGTACTTTCTGTTGTGTTGCATACATACCCCTTGCTTCCCTCAATCTCTCTAGATGTTCAGCACGGGCATTTCTATTCAATGCATAATCTCTTGGATGGCTGTGGAAGGAAGAGAACAAGTGAAGAGCATTATGCATACCAGCCTTGCCTATATGCAGCTTTCTATCTACTATAAATTCTCTTTATCAGTTCTGAAGTCATCCAGCCACTGTTTGAGTGTATCTCTCTTGTACCTTTCCTGGTCAATAAAGTGATGCCTACCCTGTTCTCCAGTGCATGGAATGACAGTCACACTGGAGACAGCCTTGGCCAGACTATTCCATGCCTCATAGTTGTACTGGGAGCCTGCACAGTCCCCCTGCAAGAGCCTTTATCTGTGGCACTTTACATGGAGTCCAGTGAAGATTATGGACACCTCAACACCCCTCATCTGTGCCTTAAATTGAGCACCTTCCCGTCTATCGCCAGACATATCTGACCAGGGAAAAGAGCAATAGTTAAGAATGATTCCCCCAATGCCTGTTATCTCATTTACTGGTAGTGCACAAACCTGAGCAATGATGCCAACCATGTTTGCACCATATTAAGTGGAGAGCAGCAGTGCCAAACAGAGAAGAAAGCAGTTTTGTTTAAACCAGAAGATTAATCTGACATTTGGCATTAGTTTAAAGGTTATTTGCTGCTGTAACTGTTAGGTGATTTAACTTTGCAAACAGGTAATGGGGTCATAAATTTTATGACCTGATGTATTTTTTACATGGCTTTACACATTGATAAAATTAATTTTTACAATGTAGGATTTAAACCTATGCATAAGAGACAAAATATTTTCTTCCACAACAGTGTTTTTCATCATTGCCATAGAAGATGTGCTTCTCAGACATACTCATGCTTTATATTTAAATACACATAATAGAGTGAGGGTTTAACCATGTATGTGGGTGACTTGACAAGGTCCGGGTTTATACATTCATGTGTGTATGAGTGTTATTGAAGTATGAAGGCCATCCAAGGTTAGAGAACAGAATTATAATTACAGAAACATAACAGGCGGTATACCATCAGTCGCACAAATAATTCATATGAGCTCCATGTCTATACATACTTATTCTTATTTATAATTATGTTTACATTTTTATGTGTTTAATAAAATTGAGTGTACAGCCCTTAATAAAATTGGGAGTGTGTAATATTTTTTATGTGAATTTTAATATAAAGTAAAATGGAACAACAGTAAAATATTTGGAAATTGCTGTATTAGAACCCAGGACCATTTGTATTGCAGCCCTACACTTATACCAGTTGCCACAGGAATAGTTAGAAACAGTCGGATGTTTTCATATTCATTATTAAATTCTGGTTGTTAACCACAGTTCAACTCCATGTAGCATGTTTACACAGTGGCAAACTATTGAGGATACAATGTTTCTGTTTTGAAATTGCCTGCTTCTTCTCTGCGGGTGTTGGGGAAGGTTGCTAACTGCTGCGCAACACCGCTTAGTGAGTTTGTGCAATGGAAAGAAAAATATGCAACAATGTATCCTTTTTGAAATAGAGAATGTCTGCATTCTGTCTGCATGTGTTCTGTCTGCTTTGTGTGTGGGCCATTAGTCCAGGTTTGCACAACGGTGAGTGATGCGCAAATGTGAGAAGCAAAGTTAACCTTGTTTTTTTCCTTGAGAGCAGTGTTTCTTAGGTTTGATCCTTAAAAGATAAATGTGGGACTTGAACGTAATCTACAGATAGTATATCCTGTGTGGATCACAGTGTTTAGCAGATGTGCTACACACAGGTGATTCACTGGTGTAATTTATGAATTGGTTATCATAAAAGTATATTACATGACATTTATTGTATTTATCTGTTTTCCGTGTTTGTGCTAAGCCATGCACCGCACAAGCAGTGGTATTAAAAAAATATGTGAAATGCACGACATTACTAAATAAATGTTTGTGGGATTTGAACTCACACCAGTGAACCAACAAAACACATTAAGGGTGTCTTATCCCTCTTTGCCACAGAAATAGCTTTGCAGCAGGAATGAAAATCATTGTGCATGCAAGCAAGTACAACATTACCCATAGTATTAACAAGACATATGGCACTTGTACACTTCTGAGTTGTTTGTACATGTGTTAATTTCAGATGTAGTACAATGAGTGATCACACAACCATTTACGACTATTCTTTGCAGAAATGCAGTTCTGTCTTATCTTGTATGGTTTCATTCTTCTCTTATCTGAGCAGTAATCTAACACATGTAGTTTGTAAGGCATTTTGTATCATTGTCCTTAAAATGCATGAGAACCTTAAATGGCAATAGTATACAGTTTTCAAGAAATGCAGGGGAGTCTGGATATTACTGAACATAAACTGTGAAATGTGTGTTGCTTACTTACATTTCAAAGCTTTATACAATTACTTCTATATTTTGTAAGTGTAACCTGGCTGACACACTCACTGGATGTAAGGGAGTCTAAATTGTTGTGGTGTTTTCCTTCTCCCTACCAATAATCATTCACTGTTGAAAACCATTAGCAAGAAACACTGTGGGAGTACCTGCACTATGTTTACATTGGCTACACAGAGCCAAGAATTTGGGATTCAGCAATTGCAATGAGTTCACTCCTCATTTGCATATTCACTGTGCTCGTAGGCCTGATTTTACACTATGAAAAGGGAACTGTGTAGTTAGGGAACCTAAAGGCAAGGAGAGTTGTGTTTGTGGATAACACAGAAGAACATTGCTATTACCATGGATTTATCTACACAGAATACTAGTGATGTTGACAATATTTCAATTATGCACTGCATTTGCTCACATGTATTAGGTAATATATATATATATATATATATATATATATATATATATATATATATATATATATATATATATATATACGTTAGCAAATGCAACTTTTATCTGTCTGCACTTTTTAGAAGTTTACTGATGGCATAGGCATTTTTGTTAAGGCATTTTACTTTCACATATGCACAGCCTTTTTAACTTTCATCACAACTATTACTATTACAACTGTTTCTCTTTACAGTCTTCTGTGTTATTTCAGTGAAATGTAAATGCCCTATATTGTCAGTTACACAGGGGTGTTAGGCTTCTGGGATGGCCCACAGACACCTCTAGGGGATTGTTGGGCACAGGATGAGGTGACTGGCATTTGCATAAAAATTAATGTTCTGTGGTAAATTTGTACATGTTTTTGGGACAGTTTGAAAGCACATATAACAATTGAATGATGTTCTATTCCTTGTTTGGCATAACATGTCATTTGCCTATTTTTTTGGGGTGGGGGAGCCAAGTTCCATTTCTGTGTTATCACAATTTAAACATTTTTAACAGAGGTTTGATTTGCTATTGTTAGTCTTGTTTTGGATCAAACCTTGGTTTGTGTATGACTGTGACATCTGACTGTGGGTGTGGACGTCCCAGTGCAACTCCTGGCAGAGCCAATTCTCGGGGTTGGAGACAACGACAATGAACTCTCACCTCTAACATGCACAGCCCACACCTGTCTGA
This sequence comes from Protopterus annectens, assembly GCF_019279795.1. NCBI lineage: Eukaryota > Metazoa > Chordata > Ceratodontiformes > Protopteridae > Protopterus > Protopterus annectens. The sequence goes on along the minus strand of NC_056742.1, from coordinate 406,110,051 downwards.
CACACCAGGATGTAGAGCTAGCACAGAGCTTGGTTGTGCTCTTGCAGACACTCACACACCAATTTCACCTACAGCATCCATACAGACACACACATAAGAGTTTTAAGAGTCAGTCATGAGGCTTACAGCTCATTCTGTCTCAGTGGCCATTTGATACTTTAGCCAAATGTCTGCCTGTTTCTCTTTCTTACTCACTGACTCACTCACTACCTTTTGTGTCAGCCTAGGCCTCCTGCCCCCCATAACACTCTGTGCAAATGACGATAACTGTGCTGTATCCTTGTTTTCTATCTTTTTGGATTCAGGGATATACAAGTCTTTTGTCTGATGCTCAGGGTGCATAACTGACTTTGTGCTTAGTATATAATTGTTTTTGTGATGTTGTTGTGCAAATTGTAATGCTTTCTTACAGGTTTTTGTAATGTGTACATCCCTCCCACACTCTTACCCCAACAAAGATGGACCAAGCCATGAATAAAAGTGTGACAAAGGCCCACCAATGTGGAGAATTTTTACACATTGTGGTCTTACAGATGTAGACAGTTAATGGAATGACAAGTTTTTTATTACTATTTTTACGTTTGTTCCGAGGGATATGAAGGCTGAAGCTGAAATGTGTGTCATTATTTTCTAACTTCTCTCTTTAATGATTTGCCATTACAAACATATGAGGCCAAACTGTGGATATTTGGTAGAAATCTGTACATTTTAGATGTAAGGCCTATTGGTTGATAGAGGACACATATTCACATAAGTCCCTGCTATCACATCTTGATGTAATTGCTGTAAAAAACACCCATGTTATACTCACTTACAGTACCAAGTAACAGTATGCAAGGGTATGCCATTCATTTGTATGCTTAGACATCTATTTTTCTATTCCAGGTTCAGCACTTACCTTGGAAATCCAGCATTTGCAAGAGCTGTAAGTCAGGGTTGACTCTGGCTGATGCTAGCAGCACACAGCCATTACATTGGTTGGTAAAGGTTGTGAGTGTTGCTTGTACATGCATAGGATGAAGGTTTTAGCCCCTTATGTGGTGATAGTGTGCTCTATCTGTTGCCTCTTGGCCAGTGAGAGGCTATATTGTGCATGTCTACAGCTGCCTACACCCACAGCAGCTGCTGGTTCCCCCTCTAACTACTCACCTGCGTATGGCTGTGGTGAACTTGCCAGTGGTGGTGGGATTGTGGCCCTTCCCCTTGCAGTTACTGCTGAAGCTGTTTTCTCAGGATAATGTTGTGCAGCATAGCACAGGCAATGAATATTTCAGCACATGTATGGGGATTGTACCACAGGGCTCCCTCAAATGTATCTAGGTACTGGAACTGCAACTTCGGCAGCCCAAACACACACTCTATGATATTTCTTGCTTGAGAGTGTGTCTCATTATGGCATTCTTCAGTTAGTGTGTGTGCATTTCTGATGGGCGTCATCAGCCACAGTTCCAGTGCATAACCTGCATCCCCCAGTAAATGACCTTTGAGATATCCCCCCAGTAAACATCTGATACAGTTGATAGTTGTGCCAGATATGCGAGTCATGGTAACTGCCTGGGTTGCCAGCACACACATTCAGGATGATTCCCTTAGCATTAAACACAACCTGGCAGTTAATAGAGTGGTAGCCCTTTGTATTTATGTACACCCCTCCCTGTTCCCAAGGTGGTGCTTTGATTTCTGCATGTGTACAGTCTATGGCACCCAGGACTCCAGGGTAGTGTGCTACAGGGTAGAACTCCTACATAGTTCTGGCTCTGTCCTCAGATGCACGGGGAAAATATATGTAGTCACTGGCATGCTGCAGCATAGCTTTCAGGAATTGATGGAGGATCCTGGATACCGATGCCTGTGACACCCCCAGCATGTGCCCTGTTGGTCTCTGAAAAGTTCCTGTAGCTAAAATTCTGAGCACTGCACATACCTCTGTCTCCACTGGTATTGGTTCCCCTCAGTTTGCCCTTGCTCTCAGTTGAGGACGACAGAGGTTGCAGAGTTACTATATACACCCTATAGCGCACTATAATTTCCATCTCATGCAGATTATGAAAAGTTAAATGGGGTCCAAAAAACCTTCTCCTTCTTGGCCATAGTCTATTAGCATCAGCAGCAGCATAGACATGGCCTGCTGCACAACTACATGAATAAGAGCAACAGCAGCCCCTAACATTCTTTCTGTGTAGCCTAGTCTCCATTGTTATATTTCAATAGGTTTTGGAATTCACAGGGAAAAAAACAGCACTGAGTCTACACAGTTGCTTTATAACTTGTTGAATAGCTCCTCCATCCTGGATTGGTTGATTAGAATACAATTCAGCTGCTTATACTGTAATTAGCATGCCATGATATTTATCATGTTTGCACAGCTCTACACAGCATGCAAAGCCGCTGACTGAATACAAAACTGTGTGCTATCATGTGCGCATTGTGCCACAATGTGCATACGGTTTTAGAGGCCCATGTAGGGTTTATTGAATCTGCACCTTTGATTTCCACTTTCTAGTAACTGCTTTTTGGCAGCCAACAGAATTAAATTTAAAAAGCCATACTATGTCTTTGCAATTCAGATCCTGTATCCCAGCTCAAAAGAATAATTTCCTCGGTTACAGGCACTTGCTGACCCTAGGAATTTTTAAAATCTGCCAACTCATTACACTCCCAAAACATGAATTCCCAGTTACCTCTTTCTTCTACATCACATCTCCAACATTTGATATCTACCCGAGGAAAAAGAAAACGCTGAAGTCTGCTTGGGGTATAAAAATAACTATGCAAACCCTTCCAAGCAAAATATGTCCTCCCATTTTTTTAATTGCTTTTCCTCCTGTCTTCCCAATCTTTTCAAACCTCCTCTGACTGATTCTTACAGTTATCATACAGTATTTTATAAGCCCTACTAATTATCCCTTTTTAACAGCAGTTTCTGTTCTAGATTCAACTAAAACTTTACCACAGCAAGTCTTCTCATATCCCCTTTCTCTGCCTGTACACTGAGATCAATCTCTGGTAGAGTGGGACCAGAAGGTTAAAATTCAAAATGGAAAGTGATTATGATGTGAAGTAGGGGGAAGTTCAAGAAATAAAGAGAGAGTGGGATTTTGGATGCAGATCCTTAAGTAGAATAATAACAACTATACAGAATATTGTATTAGTAAAGTAGCAGAAAGTATTCTAAGAGCATGAGTATCTAGCCTGCATCCCAAATGTCTCCTTAGCATCATCCCACTCTATTACATTTCCCTCTCTAGTTATTTGCTTCCAATACCTTGGTACCTTTGCCAGTTTTCTCCACTAAATTCCAGCCCCCTCTTGCCTATTTTCTATACCCCTACTTGCAGCCATCCCTATTGGCAAAATGTCCTTTCTACATTCTCATGTTGGCTTAGTTCTTGGAATACTTTCTTCTACTTTATGAATATAGTATCCTGTATGCTTGTTATTACCTTTCTAAACTCATGCATATTACCCAGATACTCCCTTATTTTCTCTTGACTACTATGCATATATGCCTGTTCTTGTACTGTGAGATTCTCCCTTATCCTGCAATACCTTAACCTTTGTCAGACCCTCTAAGTAATTCCTATTACTTCTTAACGACATTTCTATTTTATTTATAGCCTATTTTTAAACTCCATTTTCATTTTTCCCCACACCCTACTAAAACTTCTGAAGACATTTCTATCTTCTCTAATAACTCTTGAATAATTTGCACCACCTATTCCTTCTTCTCTTTTTAATAGGTAGGTGGGAAAGTGCTAGTGTGTCATTTTTGCTCCAATACTCTGCATTTTCACTGTATTTGAGCATGATTTTAAATAGTTATTGGATGCATATCAAATATTTCAATTAAATGCACATGTCCAAGTGAAAAATTATTTTTATCTAGTTCTAGCTCAGTTATTGTGCCTTGGGGAATAATATATAAATCATGTCTTAGTTCCTACCACTGAACTCACATCTTCCATACCAAATAATGTTATGTAGTCCTATCTCGCCGTATTCTTGCTGGATGGGTTCAGAGCCGATATTCGGCTACGACTCGGCCAATACTAAAGCTCGAGAGCTTTTACTGGCTCAAGGCTAACCCCTATCCCATGGTGCCTCAAGGCAATTCCCCAGATCTCGTTTGCCACGAATGCTTCGAGGTTGTATCTTACTGGCTCGTTGGCTAAGTAACAGTTTATTTACAAAATTTAGTCTTTTTTTTTTTGTCTTTCACCATCCTTTTTACAGTCTTTAATACTTTATCTCTTGTGTGACTGTTATTGGGAGTTTCTGACCCCTATTCTTCCCCCTAGGATTGTACGGCCCATTTACATTTAAGTTAGAGGGCCTTTCCTCCCTGATTGTGTGTAATAAAAAAAAAAGTTATATAACTTCTCTCTTCTTACTATCCTTTGTCAGTAGTTAGTACTTATTATTGTTGCTGTTTAGCTAGGTTATATTTTTAGTCAGTATGTCTAAAGAAAAGGATAGAGAGCATAAGGATCATTGCCCTTCTGGGTTTAAAAAGTGCGATAGATGCTCACAAAAAAATGTCTCTGACAGACAGTCACACCAGTTGCATGTACTGTTTAGGAGAAGCTCATTTGCAAGAGCCCTGTGCCTTTTGCCATGCGTTTAGCACCAGGGTCTTGAATAAGAGGAAATGTAAACTTATTGATAGGGGTCTTATGACCAGATGTTCTTCGTGTTTCACTGTTGCAGTCATTACATTTGGGTAATCTGCTGGCAGGTTTCCCTCAGTCGGCCTGAATAACAAAGTCCTGGGTCTTGCGTCGGTTGCTGTCCCTTCTTCCATGACGTCAGGTCGTCAGAGGTATAAAACATGCAGTCGATGCCATTTTCATCAGTCTTTCTTGCCTCGCGGTGCCTGAAGCAGAAGCAGTTCGCAAGTGCCGGTCGGCCGACTCCTGAAATTTTCATTTTCGAGTTTCAGAACCAAAGTCTTCAACGTAAAGCTAAGTACCCCATCAGGGAAACTTTTTCTTGCTCCTTACTGATGTCAGTAAAAGTTAATAATTGCATTATTTGTGGGAAGCAAATACCTCATAACTATATTTTCATTTGTACTGTATTCCTTGCCTAGACCCTGACCGCAACATGCCTTGCTGTTGGTTTTGTGCTAAATTTAATCAACGCACTATTAAGCGTCGGTATATTTTTGCATCTAAATATTTTGGCTCAAGATTTAACTATCCAGAAATATTGTCGGTTAGCAATCCAACTACTGGAATACACAAAAAATGCAAAGAAAAAGACAGAGACAGACTGTCGAGGTCCAAAACCAATGACAGAGCTTCTCCTAAGCCAGTCGCTGGTACTCAGTGAGGCGCTTTCACAGCCCCTGATGCCCGCTACTTTTGATTCACAGGCCTCTACCAAGACCCATCTGGAGTCTGGTATGCCTCGAGACACTTTAAGTATTGAACCCGTGGATGTCTCTACCTTAGATGGGTCCAGAGCCCCTGAGCAGGCACCGGCTTCTGAGGGTGTTTTCAGGCCTAAAGATTTGTATATTAAACCAATGCTATCTTCAAAATCTAGGCCAAAATCAGCTTCTATGTCTAAAAAAAAACAATGCTTGGGCCACGTGCACAGGCCCCTATGCCTAAAAAACAAATGATCAAAATGGCTGAGGATTTAATTACCTTGATCAGGGGTTCCCATCCCATCCCTGCTAAGAGGCCTAGGCAAGGCACTGCCTATGAATCTTCAGATCAGGTTTCTATTTCTTCAGATTCCTCTTCAGATCAGGAATTATCTATTCCATCTTATGAGTACTCTGATGCAGAAGACTCCAACCCTTCTGCTTCTCCTCCTGAGGATTTTTCTTTTGGAGAAACTTTGCATACCTTAGGGGAACACTTTCACTGGAAGAGTCAGGATTTCTCAGAATCTAAAAAGAGGCTTAGGGATTTACTTCTTCCTCAGCACAGGCCTTTGGCTATTCCTCCTGTTCTAGACATTGTTGATGTTTTCTCAGAATCCAGCATGGCTCCTGATTCCCTGCCTACAGATATTACAGGGTTCCTTACTCCCACAAATTCCTTTTTAAAAACCCTACTGCTGATCCTGAAACAATTTCTCAGGGTCCCAAGGGCGTTAAGGCTTCTACTGCTAAAAATCCTACCCCTTCTGATAGAGACTCCAGGAAGCTGGCTAGATGGGGTAAGAAGGTTTGCACATCTGCAACCTTGGCAATCAGGGCTTTAAACTGTCAATTTCATATGCTTAAATATCAGCAGCCTGTCATGGACTTACTTAAACAGAAAATGATGTTGATTTCTGACTGTGTGGAAAGTAAAGAGTTACAGGATTTATTGCATTCAGCTGAACAAGTTGGAAAGCATACTTTGCAATGTGGTTTTGATTCCTTGGAGGCCTCTTGCAGGGCTGCTGTAACCGGATCTGTGATAAGAAGGCATGCTTGGCTCAAGGAGCAAAATCTGCCTGATCATGTTAAAGCAAAATTGTTGGATGCTCCTTTACAACAGGACAGTCTATTTGGTAATAAGGCGGAAGACGTTTTGAAAAAGATGGAAGATAAAGCTAAATCTATGTAAACTGTAAAGGATTTCTTACAAGTGCAGCCGCCCAGGTTCAGTAGACACGGGCCTACTAAGAATTGGCTCTTTCCAGTACCCACCAGAGCCGCTCAGGTCAAACCCAGACACTCCAAAGGCTCAAGGTTTCAGTCACAAAGAACTTACAGAACAAAACAATGGGGTGCCTCCACCTCCAAATCTGGAAGTAGCAAGGCACCTCCCTATGGTAAACAGTCTCAGTGACTTTCCTCTTCCATCACCAAGCACTTATCTTTTGGCAGCCCCTTTGGGGGAAAACTGGCACTTCATGCATGAAACTAGCATCTAATTACCCAGGACAAGTGGGTTTAAAATATAGTATCCCAGGGATACAGATTTCATTTCCACACATTACCAATCCCAAACGGATGGCCAGATCTGCCTCCAAATCAGCAGAAAGAGGCCCAGAAACAAGTTATGTCCATCATGAATATGGGGGCTATTCAACCAGTACCAGGAAAGGAAACGGGACAAGGTTTTTACTCAAGACATTTCCTGGTACCCAGAAAAGACAAATCATGGCGTCCAATTCTGGACTTATCCATTCTAAATACATTCCTGGACATTCCAAAATTCAAGATGCTGACTCTACAACAGTTACTGCCTATGCTAGGTAAGGATGCCTGGTTGGTAATTCTAAACTTAAAAGAGGCTTACCTGCATATCCCAATCAGGGAATCTTGCAGAAGATACCTCCGCTTCAAAGCAGGCTATTTGCATTACCAGTTCTCTGCACTGCCCTTTGGCTTATCTACTGCGCCCAGGGTCTTCACAAAGTGCCTGGCACCAGTAATTGTATTTTGCAGACAAAGAAACATTCAAATTTATCCTTATCTGGATGACTGTCTAATTCAGGCAGAAAAAGAAGACACTCTTCTACAGCATTCGGTATTTGTAAAAATACTTCTAACTTGTCTAGGGTACACCATAAACTAAAAGAAATCACAACTGGTACCCTCTCAAATAATTACATTCCTGGGTGCAAGCTTGAATACAACTGCCCAGATGACTTACCTCACACCAGAAAAACAAATTCAGTTGATGACTTACTTCAAACAAGTGGCCACAAAAACCCAGTTATCTGCAAGACAAATTCTGCAGGCCTTGGGGTTCATGGCTTCCTGAATTCTACTAATTCCATATGCAAGACTGCATATGAGGAAACTTCAATGGTACCTAAAAAGCTTATGGAGTCAACATTGTCACAGCCTGGAAACAATGATTCCTATCATTCCTTGCCTGCAGCAGGAGTTCCTATGGTGGGCAGAGGCCTGTCACCAAAACAAGGGACTGTCATTCATTCCACCCCCTGCCACCCAAACCCTGACTACAGACGCATCAGATTATGCTTGGGGGGGCCCATCTGGCAGGGAGATGCATTCAGGGCGAATGGAGCCCAAATCAAATGCACCTACATATCAACCAGAAAGAAATGCTAGCTGTACAGAATGCTCTGACAGCCTTCAAGGACTTTCTACATACAGGACAACTACTGATAAATGCGGACAACACCACAGTTATGTGGTACATAAACAAGCAGGGAGGTACCCATTCCTACCCCCTTTGCAGACTAGCCACAACTTTGTGGAACACAGCCTTGACTTACCAAATACATCTACAAGCTCAATTCCTGCCAGGAAAGCAAAATACTCTGGCAGATGAACTAAGCAGAAATCTTATGGACCTACATGAATGGAAACTGGATCCACAAATCTTCAGTATGTTGACACAAAAATGGGGGAGCCCAGACCTAGATCTTTTTGCCTCTCCCCAAAACTATCAGTTGGACAAATTCTGCATAAGAATCCATCACAAAAAAGCTTGGAAAGTGGATGCTCTATCCTTCAGCTGGAAAAACCTATCATTCTATGCCTTTCCCCCTCTGCCTCTGCTCTCCAAGGTTTTACTAAAAGTCAGACAGGAAAAAATGAAAATGATTCTGATTGCTCAAGACTGGCCTCGCCAACACTGGTACCCACTCCTACGCAATATGTCACACCTTCCTCCTTGGTACCTGCCTCAGACACCTTATCTACTGTCTCAGCAGAACTATCAAATTCTGCACACTCAATTCCAAACTCTGAATCTTGCAGCATGGCTAATCAACTAATTTCACCATTTACATCTCTCAGTAAACCTGTGATGGATGTCATTTTGGAGGCTAGAAGGCCTAGTGCTAAAAAATCATATGCTGATAAATGGAAAAGATTCTGTGCCTGGAATCAAACACAAGGAATAAACACAGCAATGCCCAATATTCCTTAGATTCTGCAATATTTAACCGAGATGCTTCACAAGGGCCTATCTTTTTCTTCTATAAAAATCCATGACTCTGCCATTTCAGCTCATTACAGCACAGAGCCTCCTCTCTTTTCTCATACCCTGCTACAGCAGTACCTCAGAGGGGCCAAAAATTTGAGACCTCCCAGGAGAGCACCAACTCCTGCATGGGACCTCAGTTTTGTGCTGGAAAAACTCACCCTACCTCCTTTTGAACCAGCTGCTACTGCAGACATAACATTTCTCTCTTGTAAGACAGCTTTTCTTTTAGCAGTCACTTCAGCTAGAAGGATTTCAGAACTACAGGCTCTCATGGCAGTGGAACCTTTCATTATCTTTTACCCGGACAGGGTGGCTCTCAGGACCAATCCATCCTTTATGCCTAAGGTGGTATCTAGTGTGGCTCTTAATCATCTGCCAACCTTTTTCACAAATCCAAAGAACAAGGGGGAGCAAATTCTGCATTCATTGGATGTACACAGACAACTAAGATTCTACTTAAACAGGACAAAATCTCTAAGAAAATCTGAGCAATTACTGCTGGCATTTGCTGCAGGGGCAGAAGGAAAGGCTATCTCAAAGCAGACTATTTCAAAATGGATAAGCCATTGTATTCATTTCTGCTACATGCACCATAGTAAACCTGTCCCCAAGGGGATCAGATCCCATTCCACCAGGGCTGCATCTACTTCTGCAGCCTTTCTGAGAGGGGTTCCTACCAGAGACATTCTAGAAGCTGCTACATGGAGCTCAGTTCATGCATTCACCAAACATTACCATTTACCTCTCTTCTCTAAATCCAGAGCAGGCTTTGCCACTGCTGTCCTGCAGGGCCTTATAGCTGCTCCTAATGCTGTATAATTCCATCCTCCCAACCATAGCTTTGAGATTCTACCCAAATGTAATGACTGCAACAGTGAAATATGAAGAACATAGTACAGTTGTGTACACGTACCATAAATGTAGATGTTCAAGTGTATTCACTATTGCAGTCCTGGTTACCCACCCGCCAGCCCCCTATTTCTCTGTTATTATACCTTTTCTTTCTTTTACTATGCTCAAAAGCCTTTTTGGTGTATTTGCTTTTATTTGGAGGTATATGTATTTTTTGTGTTCTAAATTACATGCATATATTTATTTATATATATATATATATATATATATATATATATATATATATATATTTTTTGCTCCCCATTTGGGGGGCACCTGACATCTGGGGCAAGAAAAACTGATGAAAATGGCGTCGGCTGCATATTTTATACCCCTGATGACCTGAAGTCATGGAAGAAGGGACAGCAACCAACGTAGGACCCAAGACTTTGTTATTCAGGCCGACTGAGGGCAACCTGCCAGCAGATTACCCAAATGTAATGACTGCAACAGTGAATACACTCGGACATCTACATTTATGGTAAGTGTACACAACTGTACTTTCCTTCCATGAACAGCTGGAACTCGGTCAGGCAGCTTGTAAGTCTTCAAAGCAAAAATCTTTGGCCCCAGCTTCGGAACCGTTGAAAAAGACCAAAGTGAAGCCAAGGAGTTCTGGCTCTGATTCAACTTCTACCACATCGGTACCGTCGGTGTCCTCGGTGCTGAGGCAACCATCGGTACCAAAACTTTTACCTGATATTGATGTTGTGTCACCCACCTTGAAATCTCCTGTTTTGGAGAGGAGGAGGAGATCTCCTTCTGTCTCCACCAGATCCTCCAGGACACTATCAGATGAGGAAATTGAGCGGATGATGAAGAGGTTGCTTTCAGATCCAGCTCTGGCAAGGAAATTGGCCCCTCCAGACCCAAAGGCTTCAGAGCCGACCCCCTTACCTGCCACTGCTCCTCCTTTGACTGCTTCGCTCTCGGAGCCTATTACTTCAGGTTCTTCAGTCTTGGACCCATTGGCTCCAGGGATCCAACCCGCTTCCTCAGACCTGATTACTCTGTCTTCAGTGGCTCAGTCTGGAGACAAAGGATGTGGGAGCCGATGCTCTCGAGTCGACTCCAAGGGGGACAGTCACCCTCGTTTTTCTTTGGAACTGACCCTCCCTCTAGGTGCCACGGCTCAACTCAGCTCGGCTCCCACTTCTGCTTCAGAGCCATTCCCCCTTGCTAGGAGCCAAACATCCATCTCCTCGGAGTGGAGGTCTTCTTCAGAGCAGGGAGGAAAGGCTTTCGAAGCTATAGAAAAGGCTTTCTCTTCTGCTAAAGCTATACCCTTGGAATCTGTGTCCCACCAGCAGCAGGCAGCAACCGTAGGGAACCAGAGGCCCAAGCAGCCCCCATTGGAGGTGCCCCCTCTTCTGAGACCTCCCCAGATTATCCCACTGGAGAGCTCCCTTGGAAGAGACTATGTAAGAGGAAGCATGTTGACTTACCTGAGTCTGTCACTTCTGACACTGATTTAGAGGAATCAGAAGGGTCCCCTAGATCCCCCTCTGAGGATGTCTCCTTTTCTGACATCCTAGAAATCCTTAGACAGAGGGGTGATTGGAAGACCTCTAACCCTGAGGATGAATCAGTGTATCTTGAGGCCTTTGGTTCCCAATCTTCCACCTCCTGGGTGACATCGCCTTATGATCAACTCTTGGGGATCATATCACGTAAAGCCTGGACCTCCCCAGACTCAGTGGAGCCCATCCCAAGGAGGCCAAATAAATTTATGACAGCGCCGGAGGATAAGACTTTCCTTAGCAAAGGAGTTCCTGTTGAGTAGCAGTGGCCATCAAGAAGGAGTTATCCGAAACATTTTCTAATATCCATCCTCCTAACAAGGAGTCCAGGATGATGGATAGATATGGGAAGCATACCTTCTCTTTAGCGGCATTTACATTAAGCTCGCTGAATTACCTTAACCATTTTACTTGTCTTCAGAGGGATCTCCTGAAGGAGTTAGGAGATACCCTCCAGGGTTCAGTAGCTCCAGGTTCCATGGATAAGGTGTCTGCGCAGCTCTCCACCCATACTTTGATAGTTAACTCCTCCATGAGGCTGATATCGTATGCGGCAGATGGAGTGAGTTGGGCAGCCACAGCAGGAATATCCCTCAGGTGACATTCTTGGATGCATCTTTGTAATTTCACAGAATACTTCAAGTCTTCCTTTACTAATGTCCCCTCTGATGGTTCATCTCTTTTTGGATCCCAGGTGAAAGAGACTTTGACCAGGCGTGAGAAGGAAGGGAAAACCTTATCTGCCAGAGTCCGTTTCTCCCTCCCATCTAGACCCTATCCCAAGGATAATACGGGAGGGAAAATGTGGTTTCATAAATCCCAAAAAGGTTTCCCTCAGGCACAAGGTCAACCCTCCCCTAGAGGCACAAGGGGAGGATATAATGGAAGACGCCACCCTTGTGGCAGAGGAGGTCTGCAACTTCAGGGAGACAGAGAAACCTTCTCTGATCATCCCTTCCATCGCCCCTGAGGGGTTGCCTGACTGTCCATCTCTGGAGGCAGTCGGGGGTCATTATCACAGTACCCAAGCACCTGGCTAAGCATTTCACAAGATCATTGGGTACACCCCATAATATCCAGAGGTTACCTGATGCCCTTTGTTTCCGAACCCCCAACAAACCAGTCTCTACCAGACGTACCACCCATTCAACTAGATCGTGCAATATCAGAGGTCATCTCGTTGCTACAAAAAAAAAAAAGAGTCATCCAAGAAGTCCCCGCAGAGCAAATAGGATCCGGAACTTACTCTCGATTCTTTTTAGTTCCGAAAAAGACAGGGGACTGGAGATCAGTTCTAGATCTCAGCAGACTCAACAAGTCTGTAAAGAAATCAAAGTTCCAAATGATCACTCTGCAGTCGTTATTTCCCTTTATCGGGAAAGACAATTGGATGTGCTCAATAGATCTCCAGGACGCGTACCACCACATCAAAATGGACAGGCGCTCCAGGAGACACTTACGCTTCCGGCTGGGAGCCAGTCATTTTCAGTTCAGAACACTGTTCTTTGGTCTCACTACAGCTCGCAGAGTGTTCACCAAATGCATGGCAGTGGTTACGGCTCATCTGAGATGTCAAGGATTACAGGTGTTTCCGTACCTAGACGACTGGCTCCATACTGCGTTCACCAAGCATCAACTCATCAGAACCAGGGACGAGACTCTATCTTTGTGCGTCAGTCTAGTTATCACAGTCAACCCAAAAAAGTCAGCCTTATCTCCTTCACAGCACATTGTATTCTTAGGCTCAGAAATAGACACAACCACCATGTTAGCAAGACTAACACCACAAAGAGTAGAGTCTCTACGCAGTCAAGTCAGATCCTTGCTAAACAAGCAAAAAGCTCAGACCAGGGTAGTCCTTCAAGTCCTAGGGACTATGGCTTCCTCCATCCTTTTAGTTCCTTTTAGCCCATCTACACATGAGGATACTTCAATGGTTGTTATTTGCCCAATGGTCAATGCAAGACCTTCCATTGTCTCATCAGATTTTTATAACAAACACCTGCAAGAAGGATCTGACATGGTGGTTGCACACAGAACAACTTCTCCTAGGTCGTCCACTTATTCCTCCCCAAGAAAAAGCAGTTTTGACCACGGATGCTTCCCAGATAGGGTGGGGGGCATTATCTGGGAATGACAGTCCAAGGTACTTGGCAGAACCACGAGAAACACTTGCACATCAATATTCTGGAGATGAGAGTGGTGCTGTATGCGTTGCAAGCACTTCACAGCTCTCTTCCCACTGGGACAATTGCGATCCAGTCAGACAACATGTCTGTCATGTGGTAGATAAACAAGCACGGGGGAACCAAATCTTATCCACTTTGCCGAGAGGCCTTAAGAGTTTGGAAATGGGAGATGGACACTCAACGCTTTCTGGTAGCAATGCATATCCCGGGGAAATCCAATGTAATGGCAGACAAACTCAGCCGAGCAATTCTGATGCCTCACGAGTGGTCCCTGAATCCAGAAGTTGTGAAAGAGATCTTTCACAGATGGGGCCAGCCTTGCTGCGACCTATTCGCCACTCACCTGAACACCAAATGCAGCAGCTACTTTACCCTCATTCCCCATCTGGGGATGTCACCCAGGGATGCTCTAGTCCACGATTGGCCCCCGGGACTTCTTTATGCCTTTCTACCTTTTCCTCTCATCCCAAAGGTAATACAGAAAGCAAAACAGTTGAGGAGTTCCGTGATCCTCATTGCTCCTTACTGGCCTTGACAAGTATGTTTTCCTTTCCTGTGGCCCTACCTTTTGGAGGAACCACGGATTCTGGACTCATCTCCAGATCTCCCGATTCATCAAGCGGGGCAGTTCCATCCCACCATCCACACCCTCAAATTGACAGCATGGCTACTCCAGTTCCACGAATAGCCAAGTGTATTCCCCTATCTCCTTCTGTCAAACACATTCTGATTTCATCCCATAAACCTTCCACTCAGAAACTATACTCCAGCAAATGGAAAAGCTTTTCTATTTTGGCTACGAACCAAGGCTTAGATCCTCATATGGCTCCTATATAATCTATTCTTTTCTTTCTAGTGTCAATTTTTCATGAAGGAGCTACAGCCTCTACATTCAGATTTCAGTTAGCTGCCATTTCCAATTTCCATTTTGGCTTCATGGGAAATCCAATCATGTCACACTCCTTGTGCAAAAACCTTCTTAAAAGGAGTTCTTCTTCTCAGGCCTCCAATCAAACAGCCATTAGAACCCTGGGATTTAAACTTAGTCTTCGCATCTTTAATGTCTGCACCCTTTGAGTCCTCCTCTTCATCAGACCTGAAATTGTTGTCGTGGAAAACACTGTTCTTAGTAGCCATAACATCTGCTAGGAGAGTCTCAGAACTGCAAGCTCTTACTATTCGACCTCCTTACATTATTTTTCACAAGGATAGAATCTCACTCAGGACAAACCCTTCCTTTCTTCCCAAGGTATGCTCAGAGCACAATCTGAATACTACTATTGAGCTACCAGTGTTTTTTCTGAACCACTCTAATAAATCTGAGTATAGACTACACCAGTTAGATGTTCACAGAATTCTCAGATTTTATTTACACAGAACTAAAGAATTCAGAAAATCAGATCAATTATTTATTTCCTTTTCTGACAAGAATAAGGGCTTGCCTGTTTCTAAGGTTACTCTTTCAAAATGTCTTTCAGGTTGCATTTCCTTTGCCTATCAAACTGCTGGCAAACAATTACCCATCAAAGTCAAAGGCTATTCTACTAGAGCTGTATCTACTTCATGTGCTTTTAGCTCTAGGCTCCCAATTGATACTATTTGCGCAGCAGCTACTTGGGCAAGACCACATACTTTTGTCACTCATTACAAATTGGATTTGGCCTCCCGGGACAGGTCATCCTTTGGGTACACTGTGCTGAAGAGTCTCTTTGCTTGAGCCACCTGGGATAAAGGTGAAAGGGATGCTGTCCCATCCAGCAAGAATTACGGCAAGATAGGACTACATAATATAAAGACGTTACGTACTTACCATAACATTCCATGTTTGTAGTCCATCTCACCTACATTCTTGCGTCCCTCCCTCCAACCCCCTTCCTGTTTCTGGAGGATCTGGTGGACTATACTGTTGCTGTCTGACCTGGATTTTAGTTGTTGTCCACCTGGCATGGTTTATATTACAAAATGTTTTGTCTGTATGTATACAGCTCTGATATTTCATACCTGTTAGGTACTTTTTGCTTTCTTGAAAACAAGATCTGGGGAATTTTTAAAAAAAACAAACGCAGGAAAGAACTGTCCGCTCACCTCTATGAATCCAAGCACAATAGAGTTAATCCAAGCACAATGAAGTTTATTGCACAGTTCTTTAACAAAGAGTCCACAGCAAGGGTAAAAAAGCTCCAAAATCCCAACAGTAAAGTAAGCGCTTTCATCTGTAACCATACCAGACTTTATCAAACTGTTGTATTTCCCTCCTCTTTACACTTAAATACACTTGTGTTCCTAATTAGTATCCAATTAACATTTAAAAATACAGTTCTCTAAAAATTATTTAAAAAAATCTACTCAGGAAGTGTGTTAACAGAACAACAATTCACCTAAAGTATGTACCTAGAGAAATACTATGCATAACTGATGTTAGTATATGTAACATTATTAAAAGGAACTGGGGCATTTTGAATAATGTAGATGAATTAAGAAATGCCATAGACACTGTTCCATATTTTTCTTTTAAAAATAACAAATCTTTGAAAAGGTATTTGTGCTATAATACTTCTACTTTTAACAAGTTTTTACAG
This sequence comes from Protopterus annectens, assembly GCF_019279795.1. Classification (NCBI taxonomy): domain Eukaryota; kingdom Metazoa; phylum Chordata; order Ceratodontiformes; family Protopteridae; genus Protopterus; species Protopterus annectens. Next base: position 406,093,963 of record NC_056742.1, on the reverse strand, counting down.
TCAGAGAGGCATGGCACTTTTAAATGCAGGAATTGCACAGCCTGCAAGTTTATACACTCGAATCCTACATACATACACCCTAACATGCACTTTAAAATAGACACAAACTTTTATGCTGATTGCAGGACTAAGAACATTCTTTATTTCAGTTACTGCACTGTTTGTCATGCTTTTTATTTAGGCATGAGTAATAGACAACTCAAAGACAGGGTGTTGGAACATCAAATAAACATTAGAAACAGGAAAGACACCAATGCTCTTGCTAAGCATATTATGTGCCAGGGACAGGAACATCATTTTAAATTTCTTGTGCTAGAGATTATTCCTGGTAGTCTAAGAGAGGGAGACCTTAGGAATCGCACAGAATCTGCAGATCAAAAATGGATTCTGTCTCTTAATGCTGATAAGACACCAGGTCTTAATGAAGTTGTCTCTCTTAAGCCTTTTTTAAAAGCTAGACCTCTCAAACACTAACTATATGACTGTTTTTTTATATATATTTTAATGCTTTCTATATGTTTTATTTGCCTGTTTTCTAGTTGTGACTTTTTTCCTTTTAGATATTTGTTGCTTTGATTAGTGTCTTAATTGACTGATTAACTTATGCTATTTAAGTGTTTTTGTTACTAGTTGAGAACAGTCTGATAAAGCAATGAGAGCACACCGTGAAAGCGCTTACTCTCTTTTGTGTGCATTAAAGTTCTTTGTTTTACCTTCAGCTGTGTTAGTTTCAGTACTTTTTTTGTTTTTTAATATTTAAGTATCGCTGTTATAAAATCACAAAGTTGCTTGATTAATAGGATTTGTGTTAGCAGGCATTTCTGGTGTGTGTGTGTGTGTGTGTGTGTGTAAGCGAAAAGAGTGAGACTGATGGACCACTGGCAGCAGCAAAGAGGCTCAAGAAATATGAATAAAGCCTAAAGTAAAGGGGGAAAAAGGCTCAAAAATAGGAACAGATATCAAATATATCTCTCATAAAATTATAAAGTTGCTTAAATAACAGGATTTGTGTTAGCATGAATTTTTTGAAGGAAATAAAGTCTGAAACTCAAATGTATGTCATTATTTAGTGACTTCAATCCCAAATGACTGGCAACAAACCACACATTTTAGGAGTAAGGAACCAAATAAATTTGTAGAGTATTACTAGGCTAATGACCCAGGGGCCTTTCTAAGTCTAGCCATGTTTTCTTGAAACAATAATGATGTCTTGCATCCAAATACTACATTGAGGAACTTTATAAGCTACCTGTGTCCATAAGGGACATGGGTGCCAGGCCCTGTGTACATTTCCTATTCCCCATTCACTGGTCTAAGTTGCGCTTAACCTGGGTAAAAGAAGAAGTCAGCTTCACATGGATGGGAAGCCTGTTCCATAGGAAGGGGCAGTCTCTGAGACACATATGTGTCTGTAGTATGTTCTGTTTAAGTCACAAAAGTCCCAACTGGGGCTCAGGTGACCCGAGTTTAATCAGCTTATGTGCTTGATGGGGTTGGCAAGAAAGATGAGCGTACCAATCGTGGGGAAGAGGAGCATTGCTGTGTCTGTACAGGCCACTGCCAAATACTTGAGGGGAAACTAATACATTTTATGATGACTTACGCAGATATTCTGAAGTTAGAAACATTTGCTAATGGAAGAAAAGATAATATTTTTACATATACAAGAAACTTGGCATTTCTGTGGCTTTCATCATTTTGTTTTATTTTTCAAGCCTTCTTGCTTACAAATACTTTTATTTATACCTTAAGCCAAGGTCATTAATCTTGGCATTCATTACTGTAAAAACAACAGAAAATATTTTAATTGTACATATAATATAATAAGTCTGATGAAGCGGTGAGAGCACACCGTGAAAGCGCTTACACTTTTTCATGTCACCCCGACACCATCAGCCCAAGATCACAGCATCTTAACATTAAACTTGCTTTTGTCCAGCATTCCTTCTCTTGTTATAATGTAAATCACATATTTCTTACAACTAAAATAGTACTTGTTTACATTAGTAGGTTTAACACGTACAACATTCACTGAAAAGACTCCTGCTTCATTTAAAGTATCTCTGCTTACACACTACATAAACCTGCCTTAACTGTATGAAACATGCAATTTATATAATGAAATGTTTTATATAAATACTAATAAGAACAACAATTATTTTATTTACAGTTACTTTGTTTCCCTTTTAGTGCCCTTCTAAACATTAATGACATAAAGTGTGGTATATGCTTTACTGTCCACCCACAAGTTTGACAAAGTCAACAAAAGTCCAATCTTTCTCAGCCACTTTTTCTTGCTAAGCTGTATTTCATCATTCATTCACTAATTTCAGTGTTGCTGGTCTCCCTGTTCATCTCCATCTCCTAACACCAGTCCCTAATTAAGGTCCAAGGTACTCCTGATTCTTCTGGTCAGCACCTGTGTTTTTTTCCCTGTTTCTCCAGCATTTTCCTTTGGAACACCGGAAAATGTTTCACTGGCAAAGTCACTCTAAGAGCTTAATTGTCAAAATAATGAGAAGCAGAGTCCCCTTTAACTTGCTGGCTCACATTTTTGTTGGATAAACTTTTTTCTTTCCTTCTTAACCTGTTCTGCATTCAAGAATGTCTTCTAATCCCACCATTTTTTGAAATAGCTCTCCTTGAGGAGTTTCATACTCGGCCATCCTTTTCTTCATTTCAACCTCTGTTTTTTTTGCAGTTTAATCACCTCATCTGCATAGCTAGTTAAAGTTTCTTCTATTTTTCCAGCCTTGTGTAATTTGAGTTGATATACTCTGTCAGTGTTTCATTTATTTTAATCATATATAAGCACATTTGATTTATTTTTTCCACTAAATTACTTGATGTTATCTCTTTTCCCAAAGCTTTAGCTTGAACTGCTTTTTGCTAAACAGCTGCAGTATTCTTCCTAGCTAGGGTTTTTACATCACTTTCCTGGTTGATTTTCTTTCGGGTTTTCTAAATTTCTTCTTTGCTGGTATCCTGTCAGTGCTTTTACTAGCTTGTAACTGAATAAGCTGACAATATCACTTATTTCTCGGTTTCTTTTTTTCACATTGGGAGAGCAGCAATGAAGGTGTTGATCAGTGTGTGGCCATCTTGCAAGTCCCCACACAGTCTTGCTTATTCTACTTTATACTTCATGTTACCTTTAAGAGAGAATCTAACAAAAACCTCCACAAAAATCACACCTTCAAAAAATCCCTCAAACGTCTTCTGTCTTTCCGTTATTGCTACTTTTATTGTGTAACTTAACTTTTCCCATGGATAAACAAAATGGTTTTCCATCATTATTTCCCCTATACCATCTTTTCTCCTTTTACATCATGTACTTTTATTTTATATATTCATCTTTCCTTCATATTCCTTCTCCTCATATTTTTTTTGCTTTCCCATTTCTTTTATTCCCCACCTACCTCTTTCCACATTAACCCATATTTCTTATATACTGACATTCCCATTACTTTACATATTTTTCTTGTACCACTTTTAAAATGCAGGACAAATGCATCAAGGCCATAAATACAACTGGATTTATGAAATTCCCTCCTCCAGCTTTTTTTGTTATCCTCTTTCTTGATGTTTAATGTTGAAGCCCCCCCCCCACAAAAAATCCAGTAATTATTTTTTCCACCTTAGTAAGGAACGTAAAACACTCCTCCTAAATATGCTAACTCCCCCAGTATGTATGTATTTAACATATATACTTTCTATTTATGTGATAACTGAAATATTTCACACCCTAATAGTATTCTATTTATCTCCTGCAACATCTCTCTATATTGATCCATCACTATTTCAGCTTATCCAAGTCATATTTCATTAATATTTTCCACCCACTTTTACTATATCCCCAAACTCTTACATTTTTGCTTATTTAACAAAAGCCTTTCTACTTTCACCACTATCTCTTCCATCCGCATCTTAAATAAAGAAATTATTATCTCAATTATGCATATAATGGGATCATTACACTTTTACATATCCTACCCCTGCAGCCCAAGGTCACATTACATTAACTTTAGCTTCCTTCTATCCAGCCTTTCTTACCTTGTTACAGTGTAAATAGAGTCTGGATACCTTACAACTAAGAAAAGGTACTTTCTAGCTTTTATATCTTAAACATATAAAACAGTCACTGATAAGACTATCCTCGCCTCACATTTAAAATACCCGTGATTGCACATTGTACAAAACTGCTTTACAATATAACACACACTTTACATCATAAAATGTTATACAGATATTAGTAAGAACAAAACTACTTCTCCAGTCTCTTCAGTATCTTTTTAAACATTAGTAACAAAGTGGGGTATATGACTTACAGCTCACCCACCAGTTTAACTCATTACATCTTACTAAGCCTGTAGGTGTTTCTGCAGTTACAGTCTACTGATGCCTCTAGGCATCAAATATTGCTTGGTCATATTTTCATTAATAATTCCAGAACCATGCTATATTCAAGATTTTAGAAGGTTTTATCTTAAAGCTTATATGATGACAAGCACACCTGCATTAATATTTGACCTTTGTCTAGTGTAGCTAATGAGCTATTGAATATTATTTGCATAACAATTATTTGTATTGTAATTTTCATATTTCTCTAAATATTTCAACAATCCAGACAAATTTTGACTTGAAAGGTGGGAGATAAGGGTGCATACTGTCACTACTTTTATTTGCAATATATCTGAAGTCTCTTGCAATACAGATAAGGGAAGGGGTGGCTTCTAGAAGCAGCATCATGGTCCCCTGTACATTCTTTTACAAAGCACTGCAAACTAAATTGTCTTCCAGATCAATAGCAGGCTTTCCTAGGACCAATCTCTAGGGGGCTTGTGGACCTTCATCATTCCTCCTTCCTCTCTTTCCAAGCATTATCATCCTACTTATGTGGCTTAGGCTACTGTAGCAGTGATCTAATGATGAGCATAGTACAGCTGCATAAGTAAACTTACTGTAACATTAGATGTTCCAGTAGATCACTGTTGCAATAGCCACTCCCTCCCTGTTCACCCCACCCTCTTATTTTTTTTATGTTTTTTTGTGTACCAAGGTGACAACACTGACTTTTGTGTTATAACATTTACTTCTTTCAGGGTGCCGGCCTCTCTTTTTCAGTTGGCATAAAAGCTATGAAGGGCTTGGTGCCCAGACAGCTGATTTTCTCCCGGCCTAATTCTAGCTTTCAATGGTCTGGGCATGTGAAAGGTGCCCATGAGCCTTGGAAGCTGTCTGGCTGTTATATCCTAGGCAGGTTATAACTCACAGAGCTTTGGCTACTGCAGCAGTGATCTATTTGTATATTCACTGTTAATGGTACATTTACTTACACATCTGTACTTTCCAGTCCCCACCCATAAATAATATCATGATGAAAGCTGATAATTTTTCCCAGAGTACTCTTAAACTATATAATAGTAGTTTTAGGTAAACTACAAATACATGTATGAAGACAAGATTATCAATTTCAACAATTGGCTTAAGTATTGGTGTCCTTCAAAGGGGATCCAATGCCTGTCAGCCTGGGATGACATGCTCGACAAGCCACGATGCTTCACTAGGGACGGCTTGCACCTGTCACCCCTGGGCTTTCAGATATTGGCAAAGGCTCTTGCTACCCCCATAGTGCCTTTTTTAGGCAAGGCTCAAAAGACAAACCCACCTCCATAGGTATCACAAGGGATAAGAAACTAAGAGTAATGCTACTCAACGCCAGAAGTCTAAACCTCAAGATGCACGCACTCGAAACTCTCCTTAGCATGGAGAACATCGATATCTATGCAGTAACAGAAACCTGGTTCAAGGCTCTCGAGAGCACCCCAGCACTACCAGGTTATACCTCATACCATGCTTTTCAGCCCCAAAACTTGGACCGAACCACAAAAGGAGGGGGGTATCAATATTCATCAAAGATACCCACACCTCCAGGTTGGTGGCACAGCACGAAGCATCAGAGACTATCCATGTGCAACTAACAGTGGGTAAAACTGCCTTCCAGTTTATAGCCTGCTACAGACCACCCTCCCAAATCCAGGAACCCCACTCGGCCTTCCTGAGAACACTGGAAAATATGAAGATCTCTCCAAACACCATTATATTGGGTGACTTCAACTACCCAACCATAGACTGGGAGCATTACTCTAGCTCCAACACCCTAGCCCAAAGGTTCCTAGAATTTATAAACTCAAATGCTATGGAACAACTTGTTACCACTCCCACAAGAGGGGAAAGCATACTGGACCTGATCATCACCAACATGGGGACTCTATGCTCCAGACCAGAAGTGTATCCCTCACTGGTAAGATCAGACCATAAACTAATCTCACTGGATATTCACATCCCGACCCCACCCCATGCCCAGAAAACCACAGTGAAAAACTTCTCTAAAGCAAATTTCACACTCCTCAAAACCGAGGTGGAATCCTTCAAAGCCCCGGCCTGTGGATAATCTGCCCAGACCACAAAATCCTTTATAAATGCATTCTATGAACACCTTCAGGAATGCATGGATCATGCAATCCCAAATAAAACCAAGACCCAATCCTCCAAAGGCAGACGTCCTGTCTGGTGGACCCCAGCCATAAACAAACTATACAATAGAAGGAGGAAGCTACTACATGACAGAGCAAAATCCCAAAAAGGGAAGGCATCTCTGATCAGTATTAACAAAAAACTACGGGCACTCATAAAATCGTCTAAGGCCAGCTTCGAGAGAAAAATTGCACAGGACACTAAGGATAATCACAAGGCTTTCTTTAGTTATGTTAGGAACCTGGATGGGAATTGCCAGATATGCTCAGAATTAGTCCAAAATGACAAAAAATACACCGAACCCACAGACATTGCCAACATCCTAGCTGACAGGTTCAGCGCAAACTTCTCCCCCCCCTCCCCACCAAAAGGGGTAATATCTATCCCAGCAGAGTGCTGCCCCCGACATCTCAGATGCTCAGGTAAGAGCTGCCCTCTCCAAAGCAAGAAACACAGCATCAATGGGACCAGACGGTGTCCCGGGCTGCGTCCTACATGAACTCCAAGAAGAGCTAAACCCAAACCTAAAAGTACTGTTCAATCTCAGCCTTACTACAGGATATTTACCCAAAGAGTGGCGTACAGCAACAGTGGTCCCTCTCCACAAAGCTGGTGCCTCAACGGATCCTGGAAACTATCGCCCCATAAGTCTCACTAGCTTGGTCTGCAAAGCTATGGAAAGGATCATCATGGACCTTATAAATAAAGATATTGGGGACCTACAGACACTGGATCCTACCCAGTTCGGCTTTAAGGGCAGATCCTGCCTCTTAAACCTGGTCGATTTCTTTGAAACAGTCACAGCCTACCTGGACCTCGCAAAAGCCTTCGATACAATACCCCACTCGGGCATTATAGATAAGCTCACCAGCTTAAATATAAACCCCTATGTCACTAGATGGGTTGCAAACTGGCTCAAGGACAGAACCCACATGGTTAGAATAGCTGGAGCCATGTCAGACTCCAAACCAGTTACAAGTGGCATCCCACAAGGCTCAGTCTTGGGATCTCTCTTGTTTGGTATATATTTCTCAGAGGTACAGGCCAACATGGAAGGACTGTGGCTGACCAAGTTCGCAGATGACTGCAAACTGGGTGCCATAATAGACTCTCCAGCCGACACAAGCATCCTCCAAAAGGGCCTCATAGAAATAGACAACTGGTGCCAGAGCCATGGCCTCAAGCTAAACGCCAAAAAGTGTATAGTCATCCCCTTTGGCAAAAACAAAGTGCCCACAAATTACCACATAGGTGGTAATCCATTAAGTACAGAAGAAGTAATTAGGGACCTGGGGACCCAAGTTGATAGCAATCTCATTTGACAACCACGTGGCCAAAGTGGTTAGAAAAACATTTTATATAGCCCACCTAATCATGAAGGGATTCACATCTAGATCAGGGGAGGTCATCGTGCCTCTTTACTCATCCCTCATCAGGCCCATAATTGAGTACAATGCCCCTTTTGGGATGTACCTTACCAGACACCTGCAGCAACTGGAAAGACCCCAAAAGTACCTCACCAAGAGGATCAAGGGGCTCAAACAGATGCCAGATGCTGCCCGGTTAAAGAAACTCCAGCTCTACTCAGTGGCATACCGCCTGCTCAGAGGCGATCTGTGCATGACATATAAAGCCATGTCCAACCCGGAATTAATGGACATGCTGCACCTCAGAAAGTCCAAATCCCATCGAGCTACGCGCTCGAGGGACTTAAACTTCAGCACTGAAATAAATAGGACATGCTGGAGGGACAGATTCATAACCCAGAGGCTCCCTTCACTCTGGAATAAAATCCCAGTCCAGGTTAGGCAGAGTCCCTCATTGACTCTCTTCAAGGGGAATCTTGATGAGTGGATGGGAGATCATAGGTTTACCCCGGGTATCACTTCTGGGTCACTGTTAGACAGAGGCATAGTATACTAACCTTGAAAAAGGGCATAGCAAAATTAATTTAAAATGGGTGGCGAAAGCCATACACACTCTGGCTAGGCTTATAAATGCCCTAGGGCAGATAGCCTAGTATGAACCTATGCCAATGTAATCATCCTCCTCCTCTATCAATAACCACTTACTGCCACAAATCTACCATTATTGTCTTTTTTTCTATTACTATTGGATCCCCTGTAGCAATCAGTACAGTTACCCTTCTTTAACTTTGTCCCAGATATTCGGCTGAATGTCCACCTGGAAATCCTCTCTTTGTCAAATTCTAATTATCATTTCTATCCAAATGTGTCTCCTGCAATATTGCTATATGTACCCATTTTTTAATATAATTATTTTTACTTTTTTCTATACATGTAAGGCCAGTTATATTCCATGATGATATGGACAGAGTAGCCATCCATCCTCAACCCCTTTTTCCCATTTTGCACATGGGGTTGGGCTGTCACCATTATGACAGGAAATGATTACTCTCACCCATTGTGCAGGCCATTTCTTCTGAATGTGTATTTCCACAGTTTAGCTTACATACATACATTAATATTTGGCAGGTTGACCTCTTATGTGGTTGCTTCTTCTCATCTCCATTTAAACCAAGGTCACATTTTCAACACTTCCTTTTGCTTCAATAAAAACACTAAAAAATAAATAGATATTTGGAACTCATCATCCTCTTAAGTTATAACAAACACTCAAAACTATGTACATTTTCAAAAAATTAAGTTGACCCCTCCAGACTGGAGCAGTAGCCCCAAATGGACAGTAGTACCCACAGGCATTATCTATTATAAAATTAAGGTTACCCATGCTAAAGTGCTTGTTACAGCATGTGTTCCCACTCAACTGATTATCTGTTCTCCTCTGTATTTTCCTCTCAGGTATGAAAAACATGTTGCATACTTTCAGTAAGCATCATCTTTTAGTCTAAAGAAAAAGTATACTGCCTACCTTTAAATAAATAAACAAAAAAAGTGTTTTTAGTAAATACATTAATGTATTAAGATGGCTGGGGAGTCATGTACTTGCATGCCTTATTAATTTCCCAAAGTTTCAATCTTTGTGTATTTTTCATTGAACATCTTGTCAATATGCCTTTAATGTGAATTACACCATTGCTTGTACATTTCTCTCAGTACAGAGTGTTCAGAGGTTTCATAATTAATTATTTATACCAGCAGATAGTTCCTCTCCAAGTAAAAGCAGTTGGTAATGATAAAAACAGCTGGTAACTTTGAAGATGCATTAAAGAATCTATAAATTTCACTCAGAATACATTGTTCATACTTCTCATGGCTAATTGCTTGCACTGGTTTACTTCTTATCTCCCATTGAGAGCATCTGCTAATGGAACAAACAGATAATAACTTTGCAAATACACGAAAATTACCATTTTCCAAGCCTTTCATCATTTTACCTCATTTTTTAAACCTATTTGCTTACAAATTGTTTGTAGCTTAAACCAAAAATGTTCATCTATATACCACCCCTGTAAAATAGGGGAGACTATCTTAATTCTACATACGATGTGGTCAGTACACTTTTACATCCCTCAACCCAGCAGTCAAAGATCAGAACATTATATTAACTTTACACTTGCGGCATTTCAACCTTACTAACCTTATTACAGTATAAAGCCCGGATACATTACAACTAAGAAAAGTAACTTTTTTGTTTTAGTAACTTTAACATATACAGCAGCCACTGGTAAGACTCCCCCACCTCACATTTAAAATACCCCTGATTGCACCCTATACAAAAGTGCTTTATAATACATCATGCAATTTATATAATCATTTTTATACAAATATTAATAAGAACAAAAACTCCCCTTTAAACATTAATGGCAAATGGTGAGATATATGTTTTACAGTTCAACCACCAGTTTAACACACTCAATAAAAGTCCAGTCTTTCTCAGTCATTTCATCTTGCAAAGACACATTTCACACATTTAACTGTTTATCTAATGGGAATGATGCTTTACAGTCTCCAATTTATTCACTACTTTCACAGTATTGCTGGTCTTTGTCCTGTTCATCTCCCTCTCCCAACACCAGTCTAAGGTTAAAATCCAAAGTGCTTCTGATTCTTCTAGTCAGAATCTGTGTTTTTTCTATCACTTAAGCATTTTCCTTTGGAGAAATGGAAATGTTCTCATTAGCAAAATCTCAGTTGGCTTTGTTATTATCAGAAGAATGGGAACTGGAGTCTCCATCTGCTTGGTGGCTCTCACTATTTGTTGTTTAAATTTTTGTATTTCCTCTTTAGCCTGTTTTTCATTCAAAAATGTATTTTATCCCCTCAGGAAAAAAATATTCTGTAGACAGCTGGATACAGCAGCTTTATTCTCACACTTGCCTCTTGACGTTCTCCAACTGCTGGAGTAAACTTGCTTTTCTTCTGCCTGGTGTACAGTGAATAATCATTTCCCACAAACAATCTGTTGTCCCGATTTTAATAACTTTGTTTTCTGCCACAGTTTTGTTGGAAGCATTTTTTTCAGCTGGCATTAATGCATCTTTGCTAATATAAGTCTTTGCTCCTTTCTCAAGGCCAGGTTTGGACCTATCAAATGATGTGCCCTTTCAATTAAAAAATCCTGTTGTGGAACACCTGTCCAATTGCTTATCTGTACTTTCATAAAAGTAAATTGGTCTTTTCCTTCCAGTTTGTCTGGCACAGCAGAAAACGTTTTTCCCTTGTGTGCTTTGTCTTCTAACTACTATTTTTTGAAACAACTCTTCTTGAAAAGCCTTGAGCCAAGACGGTCTTTTCTCATTTTAACCTCTGATTTTTTTTTCATCTTTAACAGCTCACCTGAATAGCTAGTTAAAGCTTCTTCTACTTCACAGCCTTTTATTTGACTGTATACATTCCTTCAGTCTCACTTATTTTATACATAATTACAGTTTTCAGACTGGGAGAACTCTTATTTACCAGTTGATCAATGTGCAGCCGTCATGGAAGTCCCATCAGTTTATTTTTTGTTGTTATAATTTTATGTCCTGATCACATTGACATGAGAATGCTTTAACTTCCTGTAAAGAAAACTTGTGGATTCAGTAATTGTAATCATTTGCCAACATGTTTCATGCCATCAGCATGATATGAGCAATTCTAGGGAAAAACAGCATAGCCTTGCATTATTTAGTCAATCTAGAAAAAAAATGCTTTATTTTCCTCTTATTTACTGGAAGCCATATCCTGCACCAGAGCTGAAACTTGAACTGCTTTTTGCTGAACAGCTGCAACATTTTGGCCAGCTAGAACTTTTCCTGGCCTTTTCTGGTTAACTTTCTGTGACTTTCTCAAAATGTCTTTGCTGGCATCCAGGTAGTGTAATAATAAGGCAGTAACTGAAATGTATCCAATTTGATAGCTTTAGTAGCTTTTTTTCATAATTACAGTTTTCAGACTGGGAGACCTCTTATTTACCAGTTGATCAATGTGCAGCCGTCATGGAAGTCCCATCAGTTTATTTTTTGTTGTTATAATTTTATGTCCTGATCACATTGACATGAGAATGCTTTAACTTCCTGTAAAGAAAACTTGTGGATTCAGTAATTGTAATCATTTGCCAACATGTTTCATGCCATCAGCATGATATGAGCAATTCTAGGGAAAAACAGCATAGCCTTGCATTATTTAGTCAATCTAGAAAAAAAATGCTTTACACAAAAAAAAAAAAGAAATTCATGTATATTTAATTTATTTTGTTAAGTGGGTAAAGTGAATTGTTTCTGAGAGTCTTTATAGCCATGACTGTTGCTACACTGACATTGGGAAATGCAGCATATATGACTGACATGCTTATACTTGTACATTACATGATTGTATGCACCACAATGAACTTTGTGAAGTTGCTGTAGGTGGCAGTTGATTGCACTGCTGCTGTCTTTACAGTGGAGTGATACTCCAATGTCTGGACTTTTACTTCAACTTCCTAAAGAAAAAGAAAGACATTTATTCATTGTCCGTCACTAATTATGCATTCTCCAAGGTGCAGAGACATGAAAGTGAGGATAATAATGTTATAGAGTTATGGGAGTATATGAGATTGGCCTCCCTGTATTTTTTGTTTGCTTTTATTTTGCATTCATTTTTTTTTTTTTTGCAATTTTAGCAGCTTGAGTAGAATTGTGCACTCCAGCTAACAGTTATGAACAATGTTGATTACTAATTGTGGTACAGCATCAGTAGCTTTGAGAAAATGAGGTGGACACAGATGGACACTTTAATGTATCCAGTCAGTCAACATGTTTTTAGGAGGTGGACAGAAACTAGGTTAACCAGAGAAAGCTCATACAAAGGGAGAACATGCAAAACTCCACACAGACAGTGACTGGAGGTCAGGAATGACTCACCCTGTTTCTTCATGAGGGAGCTCTGATTACTTAATATCCAGTGGGGGCACTTATGTACCTCTAGAGGAGCACAGAGGGTGGAACTGAGTGGAGAAGATAATGTTATATACATCCTGCAAAGTTAATCATTCCCTTATCAGGCTAATAACCACTGCTGCCAGCTTTGGGGAAAAAGTCAGCTCTTGAACGAAGAAGCCCTCTTGTCAGTCAAAAACCTCCCATGCTGCTTCTACTAGTCAGTCTTTGCTGGAATAGACAGATAAACCCATTTATCACTTCATGCGTGTTTTTCCAAATGGAAAGTATATGTAGGAGAACCCTGGCATTGTTTGATCTTCGATACTAATTAGTCCCAATCAAATTTTGATTAAGCCATCCTTAATGATAAGGTCCCTTTAAGACCAGCCCTCAAGAATAGAAGGTTTTGTATTAAGTAATTTTTTAAACATTTTTATATAATAAATTGTTCCCTTCATGGATTAATCAAAATTTTATTTATATAAATACATTCTAGATGCTCATTTGTACTAATGATGCTTTAAATATTTTGTTTTTATTGCTTGCATATGTGCATTGTAATATTAAATCAATGCTTACTTTAAATGTATTTGGATTAATTATGATGTCATCATTTGGCTTAATTAGTAATTGAAGGTGCTTCTGAATGTATATAAGGTGTGTCTTGAATGGTTTTGCACTTTTATGGTTTGAAGAAGCCACTTTGGCGAAAGCACTTACCAGATATCTGCTAATAAAAGATTTGTTTTTTAAAAGAAGTTAACAGCATTTTACTCCATTGGATTGGATTAGTCGTATATTCTTGGTCTGAAGAGACTTATTGTATGCTGTTTGATACATTTTACATGACTTTGGTCTGAAGAGACTTATTGTATGCTGTTTGATACGTTTTACATGACTTTGGTCTGAAGAGATTTATTGTATGCTGTTTGATACGATTTACATGACTTTGGTCTGAAGAGACTTACTGTATGCTGTTTGATACATTTTACATGACTTTGGTCTGAAGAGACTTATTGTATGCTGTTTGATACGTTTTACATGATTTTGGTCTGAAGAGACTTATTGTATGCTGCTTGTTATTTTCTGCATGGTTTCGCTCCTGAACAGTTTTTTTATTTTTATGATTTTTACTTCTGTGCTTTCTGTTCAAGAGCGTATATTTTCCTGTGGTACTAATCATTATTTGGATTATACTATTTATATTGGATTCAATAGGTTTTTTTTTGAGTCATTCAACAGTTTTCTGAATTCAAATTCACACATTTTTTTCAAAAATAATGAGAGGCATTTGCAGCGGGGGGGGGGGAGTGTTAAATGTACTACTACGAGTCAGTTCACATGTTAAATCATTCTTGGACCCTCCTTTAAAATATAAACACAAATTCAGCTTTCTGATGTAAAGTTTTAAATCAATAATAACATTGTCAATCTTAGTTTTAGCTGAGGGCACAACATTGAAGCCCTTACTTAACAAATAGCAATGTTCAATTCCTAACAAAGAAGCTGTGTAATTGTATAATTTAAAGTCCCCTTGTTCATTCATTACAATCTCCGGTCCAAGAAAATGTTCACTCATAGCAAAAAATGAGTACCCCAGCATAACATCCAAATTTTGATCTATCTCCTTTGTCTCCACCTGCCTCAATAATTTGATTCTCTCCATGGCTGCTGTTGTCCATTCCGGTTCCTCAGGCATTCTGAACGCCTCAGAGGCGCTCGCTCTAAAGGGACATTTCATTTGTTCCCTTCACCATTAATTTGTTCAGCATTGTTAAAATCCGCAGGCATATCAAAACTCCTTTCAGCATGCTCGGACCAAGGCAGCGGGTAGGCCCACCCTCTCTCATAATCTACCCTATAACAAGCTAATTTCTTCAACTTCCTGGTCCTGATGTCATTGGAGATTCTGTCTACTTTCTCTAAAATTTTCTTGTATTTGTCACCACAATGGGGAAAAAGCAAATCATCCTTAATTTTTTTTCCCAAACCAATTATTTCAGTAAGTAAGGAATGCAGTTATCTGGTAAGCCAACATTATAAATTAAAGAAATAAACAGGTACTGTTGAATAATGATAATAATGCATTCAACTGCCATCTTATTTAACACACATATATATATATATATATATATGAAGACTAGTTAAGTGGACTTTTCCGAAGACCCTTTTCAGCCACAACCTAAGCACAGAAGTGCAATACAACAGTAGCAGCAGCAGTAGTACAGATAAATTCAAATATACTTAGATATATACAAAGACTTAGGAGATATTTAATACATACTGATAATTTAAACTAGTGGAAAAACAATGACAGTAGGAATGACATGGGACATGCACAGCACAAGACGCAGGCTAGAGGTGAAGTAGTTGTCAGTACTGTCAACCATTATCCATGAAGCCTTTAATGCAAACTCATTGTGTATATGTTCAGACAGTGTGATTTTGAAATCAGCAAAAAAGTCAACAGCCCTCAATTGGTGGTGGTGGTGGGGGGGGGGGCATACTTCAACTGTACAGATTTTTGTCTCGTATTTTTGGTATGTTCCTCATAAAATCTGTGGTTTTCTGGCAAATCATTGAAGACTAAAGTCACTTAATAATACTAAATAATGACAGACATTTGAGTTTCAGACTTCATATCCTTCCGAAAATACATAATAATGCAAAACCTGTTATTCTGACAACTTTATAAGTTTATAGGAGAAAGATTTAAATTCTGTCCCTATTTTTGGGCCTTTGCACCCCCATTCTTTGTTGCTTTGTCCAGATTTCTTACAATGAGAGGTATGGGGGTAATTGGGTATATTGTGGTGTAGTACCCCCAAAGAAGTTTGCACAGGTATGGACGCTCCTTTCTGGAGTGACAGACAATGTAGGCATGGAGTATTTTTTCATTTATTTTACTTTGCTTTTGTTTACCGAGTTTGCCTGACAGGGTTTAGTCAAAAACTCCTTTTCAGCGAAGGGCTGGAGAGAAAAGCTCCAACATATTATTGAATGTTTGTTTAAAAATGTTTGTAATACACAAACAGACATTAAGTAATATACATTAACAATTACACATGCATATGCTAATTATATTCATATGAAATAAAATAATCCATTACAGTACATAAGATATACAATTATTAGATATTGAACATGTAGATGTCATTGACAGGCAATGTCAACAGAACTGCAGCATACGGATAGAATATTGTGAATATTCATATTATGAATATATAATCAGTTGAATGAAGAGCATCACACAGACATTTATAATTTATAAATATCTTATTATTATAGAGGTGTGAATATAGTAAAACTTCACTAAAATTCCCAAGGAAGGTGATGCCAATTCATATCTGTCTGCAAGTAAAGCAACACTATATATGAAAGAAAAGCTATAACTGTGGCAGATAAAAAAATGAGCACATAAAAGTACTTTCAAATGTTATGTGCTGTTTTACTGGTATACATATAAAATGCTTTTATTTAGAAGAACATTCCTGCATTTTTTTCCAAAAGTACAGACAGTTAACATATGCGAGAGCCTTGCTGCGTTTTATTTGTTGTTTGACACTATCGAAGCAGACGGTAGAGAGACATGACACATTTGGGACATATTTTAAGTATTGTTCTTAAATACATAGAAACTGCACCCCTAGAAGCAATCCTCACCCTGGAAAATGTTGATTTCTGTGCGGTCACTGAGACATGGTTCAAAGCTGTGGAAAGCACACCGGACGTGCTTGGCTACAAAGCCTTCCATACTCTCAGACCACCATCTCAGCAAGAAAGAACCAAAGGAGGAAGTGTATACATCCTCAAAGGATAAATACACCTCAAGACTGGTCAAACAGTACGATTCTCTTGAACTAATAAATGTCCAAGTAACCACAGGCAAACTCTCCCCACCACATCATCACCAGCTATAGATCCCCCATCATGAACCAAGAAAGACATAACAAATACATAAACCTACTAGAGTCACTCACTATACAGCTGAACTTGTTACACACGGGTGATTTTAACTATCCTACCATTGACTGGAGAACATATATGGCCGCTAACATGCAGACTCAGAGGTTCTTGGACTTTCTCAGTGCAAATGCTCTGGAACACCTGGTCAGCACACCCACTAAGGGCTGTGATACTCTAGACAAAGTAACTACCAACATGGGTTAGTGTTGCACCCCCCCCCCCAGTGCAACATCCTCATTGGTCAGATCAGACCACAAATTGGTCTCCTTTGAAAATAATACAAGACCAGATACCCCAAATTACCTTTTATTAAGCAATGGCATAAGACATTTCAAAGCTCCCCTAAACCCAGAAAACACAGACTCCTGTACAGAGGTGTATAGCAATACTGAAAACAAGCTACCCTGGTGGACCGCTGGTATAAACAGGCTAAACAACAAAAGAAAGAAACTAATGTACAGGAATAAATAGAAGCAGGCCTAGCAGGAGAGGAAATGCCTCACTAACCTAAACAAACATACAAATCAAAGACCTAGTTAAGACCTCAAAAGCCAACTATGAACCAAAAATAGCCTCCCTAGCTAAGGATGATCACAAAGCATTATTAACTATGTCCGAAACCTTAAGGGGAGTACCCAGCTATGTATAGAGTTGGTAGTGGATGGCACCAACTATACTCAGAGGAAATGGCCAACCTGCTAGCTGACAGATTTGGATCTAACTTCACCCCCCTGTCCCCACCAGCTGCTTCCCAAAGTATACCTGCCACCATTCCTCAGCATACTATCTCAAGACAACAGGTCATCACTACACTCTCCAAGGCTAAAAATGTGGCTTCTGTGTGCCTGGACAACATACTAGGTTGCCTTTTAAATAACAAAGCATGATCTAGCAGACCCACTTACATCCTTATTTAACCACAGCCTCCAAACAGGCTATGTTCCGGCAGAATGGAAGACAGCAACAGTCATCTTTTCTGCACATAGGTGGTCCATCATCTAACTCAAGGAACTACAGGTCCATAAGCTTGACTAGTTTAATCTCTAAGGCCATGGAAAGAATCATCATGGACCTTATCAACACAGACATCGGTAATATCCAGATTCTGGACTCAACCCAGATTGGATTTGTTAAAGGTAGATTGTGCCTGTTGAATGTGGTTGACTTCTTCGAGAAGATCACCAAGGCCATGGATGAGGGAAAGACTGTGCACACCACCTACCTTGACCTGGCCAAAGCATTTGACACAATTCCCCACTTGGGTATTATATAGAAACTCTCTCAACTAGACATAAACCCCTATGTCACTAGGTGGATAACCAATTGTCTCACTGATGGGAGACATTGTCAAAACAGGTGAATCCTCCTTTAGAAAGGGGCCAGTCACCAGTGGCATACAACAGGGCTCTGTCCTAGGCTCTCTTCTGTTAGGGAATATATTTTTCAGAAGTCAAGGCAAAAGTAGATGGCTTTTGACTAACCAAGTTCTCAGATGATTGTAAATTAGGGGCAATCATTAAATTTCCAAATGACACTGGTATACTGCAGAGTGGATTAAAGTAGATTAATGACTGGTGTCAAAGCCATGGATTGAAACTAAATGCAAAAGAATGCAATTATGCCCTTTGGGAAAGCTAATACACCAGCAAATTATAATATAGACAGCAAGCACTTAAGAATGGGCCCAGTGTTTGCGTGTGATCTAGGTAAACAGGGGGAACAGTAATCTGAGCTTCAACTACCATGTGTCCACTGCAATGAGGAAGCCCTTCTATGTGGCACAACTCATAAGTAAGGTCATGGCTTCCAGATGAAAAGATGTTGCAATTCCATTGTATTCTGCCCTCATCAACCAATAATTGAGTACAGTTCACTGTTTTGCATGTACCTCACCAGACATCTGCAACAGCTGGGGCAATCCTAGGTGTTTCTCACCAGCAAAATACAGGGTAGGAAAGATTAATCCTACTCATAAAGATTGAAATCCCTGTTACAATACACTTAGGGGCAATATGTGTCTGGCTTACAAGGCTGACTCCGACCCGGCCCTAATGGAAATTTTGCACATTCCTAACTCTAACTACACAAGGGTCACTCACTCTGAGGACCTTAACCTAGCCTCTGACATGAGTAAATCATGTTGGAGAAATAGATACGTGTCTCAGAGGCTACTTATTCTCTGGAACAGGCTTCTCATTCACTTAAAGTAAATCCTTTGCCTAACACTCTTCAAGTGCGGCCTGGATCAATGGATGTGTATTTGTAAATTTACTCCTGGGATAGAGCCCTTGTCCCTCTTGGACAGAGGCAGTCAGTATTAGATAACATAGCATAGGCTCATACCTCTGTCAACTTAGCTCACACCGCTGTTAGTAAATTAGGAGACTTGGAATAAACATGGTTAGGCTTGTGAGGGTTTTTGGGCCGTTAGCCTAGTAATCACTTATGAACCTATAACAGTAGGTTTTGGATTAGTGTATTTTTTTGATACTCAAATGTTGTCAGTGGTTTGTTAGGAAGCTACACGTTTTATGAGGAACATACCAAAGGAATGAGGCAAAAATCTGGGCATTCTGCAAAATTCTTTATTGATGAAAGGTATGATTGGAATAAGTGTAGAAGGAGAGGAGGAAAGAATTGTTTTTATGGACACACATTGGGAGTTTGTTTACAGGCAGTGGCTGTGCATTGCAGGTATGAAACGAATGACTGTAGTTATAGTTTGCTAGGCTGTGGGCAGGGTTTGCTACCACGCATCTTAGGGGAACTACAATACAATATAACCTGGAGATTATTCTAGAGGGTTGGACCAAGTCTCGAGAAGGCCATTTCTCACATTACTGATTTAAATGATGGTCTGTTTTTGGAATTTCTTACTGAGTATGCTCACTTAATTGATATAATGAGATGATAGATTTCTTGATCTTCAGAAAATGTATAACTGCTATCCCCACAAGATGATGTGTCTCACTTTTCCATTTTAGTATGCTTATTACCTTGACATGATTACTTTTTCACACCTCACTTCTTACACTTTACTGCATTCTCTCTTATACTGACTTTTGATTCAAATGGATGCCCCTAATTTCATGTAAATATACTGCAATATTTCCCAAAATACAAATTTCTGAACAAATACTGTAGAGTAAATGTTGGATATAAGACTTCTTAATCTTTAGAAAGTGTACACAATCCATCTCATGATATCAATTCCTAAAAAGCTGCTAAAGTTGAAGACTATTTTCATGAATAAAAGTTATTAATGCACATCATCTAACTGCATTACTTGGTGAACAGTACAAATTAATCTTTCAGCAGTTATTTGTTCTAGAATATTGTTGGATAAAATTTCTGAGTTATGTGCACATATAACACAGGAAAACCTCAAAATTAAGCATTTTGCAGAATGTCCATATTTTTGGCCACAAATGTTCTGCCTTTTTGCAAAATCATTGGGAATTGAAGTCACTTAGCAATTAGACATTTGAGTTTCAGACTTCATATTCTTTAGAACATGTATGTTAATGCAAAAACATTTATGTTATTACCTTTCTAAGAACAGCAGCAGAAAGGCTAGCCACCTGGAGGTGTGAATGTTGGCTGTAGATGATTGTCACTCATACCTCTCAACATCTTAACACAAGAAATCTGGACGACAATAGTAATAGGGGGACAAAGACTCAAAACTAGAGATACATTTTAAATATTGCTCTTATAAATTTAGAAAATTGCTAGAATAAAAAGTGTGTGTTAGTATGCATTTTCTAAAGGATATTAAGTTTGAAACTCAAATGTCTTATCATTTATTGACTTCAATCTTCAACAATCTGAAAGAAAATCACAGATTTTAAGAGGCACAGACTAAAAATAGGAGTGAGAAATCTGGACATCCTGTGAAAAATCTGGACAGTTAGAGGTGTATTGTCTCAACTGATGTGACACCCTGGCTCTATGTTTACAAACAGGAAAAAGAGTGTGTGGGTGGATGGATTTTAAAATGTCCCTGATTTGGGGGTCTTTGTCTCCCCATTAGCTTTGACTTTGTAATTCTCGTGTCAAGAGGTACTGCTAGAAGCATCCTGTAACACTTCAAAGTAATTACATTCAGTTTACAGTCCAAACCATTAATCTGATATTGTTAATCCTTGTTCATTCCTTACGCATGGGTATCGGTTCCGACCTCGGAACCGAGCCGGCCATATTCCAAGCTCGCATCAGCTTCAAACTCTCGAGCTAAACTCTTACCCATAACCCCCCTCTCCCTGTTACCTCAGATTTCGTGTGCCGCATTGCCATTCGGTCGTGTCAAGCTGCTTCTCTTGAGCTAAGTATAGTTATTTGTTGTCAAATAGTTATTTATATTACTTTTTCTGTCAGAAAAGTTTTTATTTCATTGTCTCTTACCCTATTGCATCTAGCGACCATATTTTCTTGAGTTTTCTTCTCTTTTCTCTACTTTTTTACCGCAAGGTTTTTCTCCCCTTACCATTGTTGGTAATCTTCCCTTTTTTCATACCTTCGGATATTCTTTTGTACCATTGCTGGTACCCTTTTCTGCTATCTACTTTTACTATCATGGCAGATAAGAAAGGTAGTCTGGGGTTTAAACGGTGTTCTGATTGTGGATCTGCATATCATTGTTGGATCCTTCCTGTGTCCTGACAGAGTGCTCTTCAAACTATCTGGAGATATACAGAGCTGAGTATATTTTTCTGGCACTTCAGAGTTGTGTACTGGTAATTGTTGTTCGACTAATTTTATATCATTGCTGGCTGACTTCAGAGTTGTGCACTGTTATTTTTGCTTCACTGTATAGTTTTTCAGATCTCTGCTGAAGGAGTTGGTTTTCCCATACCCATCCTCCCTATTCCTGTGTTGTTGTTTAAATTTGGAGGCTTTTAGAGTTGCCCGCCCCCACTGTAGATTTGATCTGGGACACTCTCCCCAGTCCCATCTCTTTACCTCATTCTACCTAATAGACTCTATCTGCACTTGTTTTTATTCATTTTTAATTTAATTGCATTTTTTAAACTGTTTGGTCTAACATTGCCACATACTCAAGTGTGCCAGCTTACACTGCATTTGAATTGTTTTGACTGCTGTTTTAGCTACTTTTCTGTATAGATATATATATATATATATATATATATATATATATATATATAAAAAACCTTTCCTGTAACTAGTGTAGTCCAGATTCAGATTTGCTGTATCCAGGACTGTATGTAAGCTTCTGAGCCCCCCCAAGCGTTCTGTGTTGGAGGGAAGCCTTCTAGCTTATCAGTGGGAGTGGTAAGCACTAGGTAACCTATCTACCACATAAGGAGTGGTTCTGGCCCATAAATTGTAGTTATTGGCCATTTGGGCAGTTTTTCCATCTCTCTCAACTTTCTGATTTAAAAGCCCACATTTGCACTTGTTTCCCCCTTTCCTGTAACTAGTTTAGTCCAGATACAGTTTCTTAGTTTTAGCACTTGAATTTGCTTATTTGTGATCAGCAATTGTTCAGAACTTGTAAGCACTAAATAACCTACTAATTACTACAGCACTCAACCTTCCTCATTACCTAGAGGAAAACAGTTTTGGTACTTACTTTCCTCACTTGCATAGAGAAAAACAGCTCTTGTACTCACTTTCCTCACTTATCTAGAGGAAATGAGTTTTTTATTCAGGCATGTCCAAGGGTCAGCTCCCAGTGTTCTCTCCTGTCTATCTGATGAATCTGGGCATCTTGGGGCAATGTAGAAATTGCCTCATGTACACAGACAACCCTCTCCTCCTACCACCCAACACTACAACCTGTGAGAGATGCACTTATCTAGCCAAACTGGAGGTAAAGCTCCCTCCAATCAAGACTGAACTTGACAGTCAAGAGGAGAAGGTAAACACTTGCCCCACACCACACTCATTACATAGTCTCACTAAATCTACACCACCAACATCCACACATAGAAAAACAAAAACATTTGCGGAGGCTCTCAATAATAATCTGTTTAAGCAACAGAGACCTCCAAAGCAGAAATGCAGGCAACCTCCACCCCCAACACAACCCAAATGATACATAGCCCGCAGACTCAGTGTGCCACTCAACCACAGCCAATAAGGCAAAACAACGTACCCAACACACTAGTCATAGGTGACTCTATAGTCAGGCACACTGATGTCCCACTCACCAGGCTAAACAAGGAGAAGATTACTGTCAGCTGCCTGTCGGGTGCCAGGATCCGCCACATAACCCACGCACTCAGGTCACTCCACAACAAGTACAAATATGACATCATTGTCCATGTTGGTGTGAAGGACCTGAGACGTACCTCCCTGGACTATATGAAAAGAGACATGGAAGAGCTCTCCGATCTTGTAGCCCACGCAGGTATGACCCTAGCCCGGAGTAGAATTCTGCCATCACCCAGAATGATGCCGCAGTACAAGGACAAAATGATTGACTTCAACAATTGGCTAAGCTTCTGGTGCCATTCTAAAGGGATCTAGTATCTGTCTGCCTGGGATGACATGGTCGACAGACCACGATGCTTTGCCAGAGATGGCCTGCACCTGTCATCCCTGGGATTCCGGATACTGGCTAAAGTTCTTGCCGCCCCTATAGTGCCTTTTTTAGGCAAGGTTCAAATGACAAATTCACCACCATAACAGGAACAGGCAAGCAAAAACTGAGGGTGATGCTACTCAATGCTACAAGTCTAAATCTCAAAATGCACTCACTCGAGGCACTCCTTAAAATGGAGAACATTGATATCTGTGCAGTGACTGAGACCTGATTCAAGGCTCCAGAGAGCACTCCTGCGCTACCAGGCTATAACTCATACCACACTTTTCGGCCATGTAACCTGGACTGGAACACCAAAGGTGGAGGTGTGTCCATATTCATTAAGGATATCCACACCTCCAGGCTAGTTGCTCAGCATAATGCAGCCGAGGTTATCCAAGTGCAACTAACTCTGGGCAAAACTGCAATCCAAATTGTAGCTTGTTACAGATCACCCACCATGCCCCAGGATTCCCACTCCTCTTTTTTTGATGTACTGGAAAATATTAGGGTTCAACCAAACATCCTAATAAGGGGCGATTTCAACTACCCCACCATTAACTGGGAAAACTACTCATGTACCAACTCCTTCGCTCAACGCTTTCTGGAATTCATAAACTCCAATGCCCTGGATCAACTTATCCACACCCCCACCAGGGGCAACAATATCCTAGATCTAGTCATTACCAACATGAGTGACTGGTGTTCCACAAACGCCTCATTGGTCCGATCTAACCATAAGCTAGTTACCCTAGATATCCACATCCTGCCCCCACCCCCCATTAAGGAAACCATGGTAAAAAACTTCTCCAAAGCCAACTTCATGCTTTTTAAGACAGAAGTGGTGAACTTCATGACACCCGTGCAGATGGACAATACAGTTATGACTACTGAATCCTACAATAAGACACTAACGGAGCTCAGCAAATGGACAACTTCTTTAATGGACACAAGCACAAATAAATCCACAGCAAACTAAATCACAGCAGCACAGCACAGCAAACGAACTCACAGCAGCACAGCTGTCCTGTGCTGCTGTGAGTTTGTTTGCTGTGCTGTGCTGCTGTGATTTCGTTTGCTGTGGATTTATTTGTGCTTGTGTCCATTAAAGAAGTTGTCCATTTGCTGAGCTCCATTTGTGCCTTATTCCAGGTTTACTAGTTTTAATTTTGGGCACTCAGACCACTGTTTTTGTTTACTGAAGCCTACACAATTGCACTTTATAAGCACTTACATGAGTGCATGGATCGTGCTATCCCAAACAGAACCAAGATGCTATCCTCCAAAAAAAGGAAGCCAATCTGGTGGTCCCCTGCCATAAACAAACTGTACAATAGAAGGAAGAAACTGTTGCAAAAGAGAGTAAAATCCCACGAGTGGAAGAGCTCCCTGGTCAGCCTCAGTAAGAAGCTGCGATCCCTGATAAAATCCTCCAAAGCTAGTTACGAAAACAAAATTGCCACAGATTCTAAAGACAACCACAAAGCATTCTATAGCTATGTCAAGAATCTCAATGGCAACACTCAGATCTGCTCTGAGTTACAGCACAATGGCACTAAATATACAGACCCAACTGATATTGCCAACATCATGGCAGATAGGTTCAGTGCTAACTTTACCCCCCTCTCACCCTCTAAAGAGCCCATCTCTATACCGGAAGAATGCAAAGTTCCTGTAATCACGGCTACACAAGTAAAATCCACACTCTCCAAAGCCAAGAACACAGCATCCATGGGACCAAACAACATCCCAGGCTGCGTTCTACATGAACTACAGAACGAACTGGCACCCCACCTAAGTACCATGTTCAATCATAGCCTCACCTCAGGCTTTGTGCCTGCTGTATGGCGCACAGCAACTGTTATCCCACTCCACAAGGGGGGAGCCACCACGGACACCGGGAACTACCGCCCCATTAGCCTGACGAGCCTGGTCTGCAAGGCCATGGAACGTATCATCATGGAACTTATAAACAAAGACATTGGTAATCTCCAAACTCTGGACCCCACCCAGTTCAGGTTTGTAAAAGGCAGATCATGTCTCCTATACCTGATAGACTTCTTTGAAGCAGTCACCAAAGCCGTAGACAAGGGTAAGGTGGTTCACACAGCCTATCTAGATCTTGCCAAGGCTTTCAACACCATCCTCCACTCTGGAATTATAGATAAACTCACTAAACTAGGTATAAATCCCTATGTCACAAGATGGGTTGCCAACTGGCTCACTGACAGAACCCACACTGTGAAAGTAGCAGACTCCAAATCCGACTTCAGACCAGTGACAAGTGGAGTACCACAGGGTTCAGTCCTGGGTCCTCTCCTGTTTGGTATCTACTTCTCTGAAGTACAGGCTAACACAGAAGGTCTTTGGCTAATGAAGTTCGCAGATGACTGCAAACTAGGAGCCATAATCGAAACTCCTAATGATGTGGACATCCTACAAAAGGGCCTCGCTGAGACAGATGCCTGGTGTCAAAGCCATGGCCTCAAGCTCAATGCCAAAAAGTGCATTGTCATCCCCTTTGATAAAAGCTCTGTACCCATGAACTACAACATAGGCGGTAGTATACTTAACACCGAAAGCGTGATAACAGACCTTAGGACACAGACACAGGTGGACAGTAGTCTCTCCTTTGATAATCACATCGCCACAGTAATCAGGAAATCCTTCTATGTGGCACACCTCATCACAATAGGTTTCTCATCCAGAAAAAAAAGGTCATTGTTCCCCTGTACTCATCACTCATTAGACCCATTATAGAGTACAACGCCCCTTTTGGTATGTACCTCACAAGACATCTACAACAACTGGAAAGGCAGCAGAAATACCTCACAAAGAGAATTACCAGCCTCAAACAGATTTCCTATGCAGACCGTCTCAAAAAACTCCAGCTTTACTCCACTGCATATCACCTACTCAGAGGTGATCTCTGCCTAACATACAAAGCTATGTCAAACCCAGAGCTGTTGGACATGCTCTACTTAAAGAAATCCCAATCCCTCCGAGCTACACGCTCTAGGGACCTAAACCTTGTCACCACAATAAACAGAACATGCCAGAGGGATAGATTCCTGTCCCAGAGACTTCCATACTCTGGAATAAACTACCTATCTATATCAAACAAAGCTCCTCATTAGCACTCTTCAAGAAAAATCTTGATGATTGGATGGGAAATAGGAAATTCAACCCGGGGATCACCTCTGCGGCTCTGCTCGACAGTGGCACAGGAAAATAATTTTCTTGGGTGGCAAAAGCCAGGGTACCTTTTTGGCTGGGCTTGTATAGGCCCCAGGGCCGATAGCCTAGTACCTACCTATGGACACAAACTACCTACATCTGATGCACATTCTTTTTGCATTTATTGTTTGGGGGCGTCCCACTTATCTGTTGACCCGCCCTGTACTATCTGTGAAAATTTTTCAAATAGAACTTTGTTGGAAAGGAAAAAGAAGTTGTTGCTGAAGGGGCTTCTTAAATCTCCCTTTTCAGAGGCTATTTCTGGGTCAGAGGCCTCAACCCCTCCTAGAGCCCATAAGAAAATCTTGGATGTTCCTACCAAGGTTAAATCTTTGCATTCGTCGCCGGCTGGGGACTCCCACCAACCAAAACCTAAAAAGGCTAAAGTTTCGGCTCCAGAGCTCACTCAGTCAGCCCCAGTGCTTTTGGTGCCTAGACCTTCAGCTCCATTAGTGATCTCGGCTCCGTCTTCTCCTGCAGATTTCACTATATCAGCACCGAGGGGCTCCTCGGTTCAGACTATTACCACTGTATCTCCACTGACCACTCAGTCGGCGCAGACCTTGACCATGTTGGCTCCGACATCTTACTTGGAATTGACGCCTTTATTGTTGACTCCAGTTTTGTTGGTTCCAGCTTCGGTACCGACAACCACTTCTGCTCCGATCCCTGTGTCAGTGCAGACTGTGACCTCGGCACCGATGACTTCTTTGGTGCAGACACCTGTAGTTCAGTCTCTCCCGGTACTGTTGTTCTCGGTGCAGACTGGTGAGATGGACACCGAGTTTGCCTCTTCTGTGGACAGGCCTGTTTCTCCTTCAGTCTCTGTGAGGTCCACTAGAAGCTTTTCCAAACACGATGTGTTGCATCTTGTGGATCAGGTGCTCTTGGCCAGAGGTATCCCACCCCCCCCAGGAACTATTCTTCCTTGGGAGGTGATCACCCATCTCCAAAGACCCCTTCTTATTCTCCCCCTTCACTTCCTTTGAAGTCCATGGATATAGCACAGTCTTCCCCTTCTGCGGTTCCCTTTATGGATATCACTAAGAAACCGCAGTTGCCTTCATGACAGGAAAGTTTTGCTATGACCCAGGATGTCAGTTGTGACACGCATAATTTGCTGCTCCACAGCCATCCGGGGACTCCGGGTCGGCAGGCTGAGCCACTTAGGGGAGGGGTGACCCCTGTCCTGGACATTCACTCCTCTTCAGGTGGACCAGCCTTCCAACTGATAGAGAAGGCTTTCGCTGCTGCTGGTGATACTGGACTGTCTATCCCTCCACCCTCCTCTGGTACTCTGGTTTCACAAGTCGCACCGAGCAGACAAAGGGTGCAAGGGCCTCAGGACATATTCCCACAGGAAACCCCTTTTCTGCTGTCTTCCCCAGCTTCTCCCACTGAGGAAGTCCACCGGAAAAGTTTGTGTAAGAGGAAGCACATGGACTCTACAGAGGAGTCCCTCACTGAAGACACAGATTTTGATGAGGGGGAAGGATCCCCTCGGTCACCCTCTGAGGTATCCTTTGGTGATATCCTCAAAATACTGAAACAGGGAGGTGACTGGCAGTCCTCTAATCCAACCTCTGAGGAATCTGTGTTTCTGCGGGCCTTTCGCGCCCAGCCCCCTACCTCCTGGGTAACTCCACCTGCCGATGAACTTGTCCGGCTTATCGTGCAGCATGCTTGGAAGGCTCCTGACACCGTCAAAGCTATTCCCCGGAAGCTAGATAAAATTTTGTCCCCTCTTGCTATGGATCCCCATTGGTCTAAAGGTCTTCCTATGGATGCTTTGGTGGTGGCGGCCGCAACAAAAAAGGATCTGGCAGAAGAAGAAAGCCAGACTGTCCATCCACCTAACAAAGACCCCTGGACAGGATAGGGAAGCACAACTTTGCATCAGCGACCTTTACTATCAGGTCCCTGAATTATATGGCACACTTTACCAGGCTTCAAAGGGATCTGATTTCTGAGCTCTCTGAAACCTTGGCTAGTGCCATGTCTGATAAGGTCCGTGACAAAGTGGCCTCTCAGCTGGCTACCATTGTGTCAATATCTAACTCCTCTATGCGACTGATATCTCACGCATCAGAAGGAGCAGCTAGAGCAGCGGGTTCAGCTGCAGTCTCGAGACGACACGCCTGGATGCGCATGTGCAATTTCACGGAACCCTTTAAGGCTTCCTTTCTTAAGGCTCCCATTGAGGCCTCTTCGTTGTTTGGACCCAAAGTTAAAAGTACACTGGCCAGATGTGAACAGGATGGTACGACCCTTTCTGCCGTAGGTGTCCGTTATTCTTCCCCTCAATGTGCTTTCTCCCGAAACCAAAAGAGTGGGAAGATATGGTTCAAGAAATCTCAGGGTCCTTTCCGTGACACACAGGCTGAATTCTCCCCTAGAGGCAGAGAGGGAAACTCACAGGGAAGACGCTCCTTTTGGGGCAGATGGGGTCCACGTAACCAGGGTTCCAGGGACTCTTTCCCTGCCCAACCCTACCAGTGGTCCTGAAGAGCGGCCCAACTTCTTTCCTCTAGAGGTAGTTGGGGATCTTTTCTCCTTGTACCCTTCTGCCTGGCTAACCATCATCACTGATTCTTGGGTACAAAGGATTATAAACAAAGGTTATCATATCCCCTTTGATATTTCTCCTGTCCCTTCAAAAAAACTTCCTGATGTTCCACCCAGTCAAAGGGAAGAAGCAGCACTAGAGATAGAAAAGCTGCTAAGAAAGAGAGAGTCATCCAAATAGTCCCTTCAGACCAGATAGGATCCGGATTCTACTCAAGACTATTTTTGGTGCCAAAGTAAACCGGGGACTGGATACCAATTTTGGATCTCCTTGTATTGAACAAGTTTTTGAGAGTATAAAAATTCCAGATGGTCACAATACAGTCTGTCCTCTTGCTTTTGGAAAAAGATGATTGGATGTGCTTGATAGATCTTCAAGATGCGTACTACCACATAAAAGTGGACAGGTCATCAAGAAGATTTCTGCGCTTTTGTGCAGGAGCCAGTCACTACCAGTTCAGAATACTGCCCTTCAGACTCTCTACAGCCCCAAGAGTGTTCACAAAGTGTATGGCAGTCGTCACAGCTCATTTGTGACTTCAAGGATTCCAGGTTTTTCCATACATAGACGATTGGCTCATTT